>NW_022589708.1:56050179-56305172 GCF_004348235.1 Phoca vitulina | reverse complement strand
GAAGGAAGGAAGGAAGGAAGGAAGGAAGGAAGGAAGGAAGGAAGGAAAAAGAGGAAGATGGGAGGGAGGGAGAATAAGCCTTTCTCAATTCCAATACCTAACTCCTATCACTGAGTAGAATTACATTACAATATAATTCTTTCACATACTCATAAACAGTATTTCATGACAGAGTTTGTAGTTACTTTATCTCTGGCATATTAGAAAACATAGAAGAAAAATTTTAAAAATGTAATTTCTGGCCATTTCTGTTTATCACAATGATGATAAACTTCTCAACTTACCCCCAAATTCTGAGTGGATTGTCTTTTGTCTCCCGAAGAAATCATTTTGTTACTAATAGCAAGGTCCTTTAAAAGCCCCAAATTAGCTATCAGGCTGAGGCTGAGGCTGGGACTTAGCTTGGGAGAAAGAAAAAGTAGCCAAGTATAGTTGGGCTGGCTATAGGGAATGCCAATTGGGTCTACAGCGGACTAATGGGGAAAATGGAACTGCAAACAGAGAACAAATTATAAAGCAACATACAAACATTGTTATTATTATTGGTAATGCTTAATTATAATAATAACAATAATTATAATATTTTCAACATTGACTATTTTGATCCACATACCCAAAATGCAACTATTCAGAATGAAAATCAACAAATTAGTAGTCAACTACAGGTCTGCTTTGCTTAAGAGCTGTGGATAAGGAAAACCAACAGCTCCTATGGAACCTGCTAGAAGGCTCACTGGAGCCACAGTAATTTCTGTTCTTGGAGTAGGGAATCAAGCCAACTACGTGTTTTTCTCCAGGTTGAAATTTTGCGTTTATTTCAAAACCTTAAGGAAATTATATTCCCTTTTCCCTCAGTATTGACCCTACCACTTTAAGCCATTTTAATTTCACTGCAAAGGAATTTAAACTAAATTTTGTATTAACTTATTTCATATTATTCCTCAAGAAAGACTGAGAATAAAAAGGATGTGCAAAGCTGTACATCCATTCAGTGGGTTCGAACACATATATTAAATGAAATCTGCACCAAAACATAGTTACTGGGACTAAGTTTGACGTTACCTCTGGTACTCCTAATTTTCGGCATGCTTCCAAAAAGTTTTCCACATTCCTTCTGCATTTGGCCATGCTAAGTTTGGGCTATAAATACAAATGTGCAGAAATAATGTATTATTAAAAGAGAAATAATTTTAATAACAGGTTAAGTTTTAAACTTTCTAAATGCCACAACAAATACATGTTCATTGGAGGAAAAAATACATAAGCAAAGAGAGGACAATAAATATCATCTAGAAACATCCACCTAGAGATAAAAATTAAGATTTTGGATTATATTCTTCCAGACATTGTATATGTGTGTGTGTGTATGTGTGTGTAAAGATGTAAGTAAATGGGGCACCTGGCTGGCTCAGTTGGTAGAGCGTGCAACTCTTGAACTTGGGGTTATGGGTTCGAGCTCCACATTGGGTGCAGAGATTACTTAAAATAAAGTCTTAAAAAAAGATGTACATAACCATATGTACAACATTGATGTTTATATAAGCAGAATTTCTGCATGTGTGCATACATGTGTATATGTATGTGTATACATGCAAATTTCTACATACATATGTATGTGTATATGTATGTATACATACACACATGCATACTGACAGTTTTTATGGGATCATACTCTTGTGTAATCTGCTCTCATTCATCTACAAATACACCATAAGCATCACCTGTTGCCATCAGCAAATATATTTCTATATGAAGGGTTAAATTCAGCAGGCCAATTAATCTCCTTCCCACCAAAGCAAAGGGTTTAACAACAAAGAGGCAACAGAGGTAAATGGCATAAAAATAGTGGGATGTTTAGGACCCAATCAAGGGCCACTCACAGTTGAGCTGACTGTGGTTACAGATCACCTCTAAGGTGTGGGATGGAAAACAGGTACATCGGATTCACACATTTTAATTTTTACATGGTAGGTTTAAAAGCTTTACTGTTAAATTTTAATATTTCCTTCTTCCCTTAAAAAGGGAGCAAGAAGTATGACTGACTCCAACAATCTAGGTGTAGAAGCAATGTTTTATAAAGACTGATTTTGCCCTGTGAACAGCAAGTGACCGTGAAGTAACTCTTATTCTAGATGGTCTACACCAGTCATCACAAAAATCTAAGTTTGCACATTATTTTTAAAAAAGGGACTCCTTCTATCCCTACCTCCTCACCCCCCAAAAAAAGAAAGAATGAAAGCCTGCTGATGTGGAACAATTTAGTTTGAAAGCTAAACAAACATTCTCCACCTTGGCTAGAGAGGAAATGGTCCCCCTCAACGTGAGACTTGCAAAAGTGGGGCAAGAAGCTGCTTGGGTGGTTTTGCCCATTTCCTGGCATGTGTTAGGACAAGACCACCACATTAACCTCATGCAAAGGAAAGGACGGGCAGAGGTAATGTGACATGGGGATACCAGAAGAACAGGTGCTAGCCCAGCTGTCAGGGCACGCAGAGGCATTTCATCATTCTGAGACCCTAGCATTTGTCTCTCCAATCCTCTGGGCCCATTATCTTCCTTCATATACTTATTATTTAGGTGGGAGGAGGGGTCTGTTCTGAAACTCCAAAGATGCCCAACACCATTCACAATATTTACGTCAGCCCTAAGTGAGGTGAGTTTCAAGCTACACAAAGAGAATTTCCCATCTTTGGAAGTGGGAGGGAGGGCCCCATTCTACGATTGATGCCTGGGTTTAGGGTAGAAAAGTACTTGCTACAAATAAGAGGTTCAACTCCACCATCGGCTGAAGAGTCAAAATGACACCAGCCTTGCATAAAAAAAAATGGGACAGTATCAGTTTTGTGAATGAAAAATTAGAATGCTTAATGCTGACAATAACGTGGGTAGAAAAGGCATCCACTGCTGTTGGTGCAGCTAAGATGGTGCAAACGGAGTGTTTACTGGGTGTCAGATACTCCGCTAGGGGCTACGTGTGCACCTGTGGAAGTGAAACACACAATCCTCATGGGCGCTTAGCTCCAGTCTAGTTGGATCTATTGGTAAGTTAAAGGAGATTACAGTGTAGTATGGTATAGGCCTTAGTTGTGAGATGACCATCAGGAGAAAAAAAAAAAGCAAGGAAAAGAATCTAACTTCATTCCAAGGGGTCAAGAATGGCTTGGCTCCCAGAGACGCTGAAGCAGAGGACAAACGGGAGCCTGAGCGGCTGCAAGGTGAGGAAATTTGGAGAGAGGGTAGGGAGCAACCTTCCGGGTAAGAGAGCACAGCCCGGACAAACAGTGGACAATGAACGCACAGACCAGGACAGCAGGCTGGGCTGCTCAGGGGGGCTCCGAGACGCTCACTCAAGAATGTTTGCTAAGTGGACATTTGGAAACAGCCTGTATTTCCAAAAAGGAAAACTATGATATGATAACATAAGGTACAATATCTGACAGTTATTAAAATGGGCATTTATTGAAAAATTTTAATGGCATGAGGAAATATCTAGGTTTTGATAAATTTTAAAATAGGAAATATCTAGGTTTTGATAAATTTTAAAAACTACTAAATGGTATACGTGAAGGAAATATCTAGGTTTTGATAAATTTTAAAAACTACTAAATGGTATACGTGAAGAGCTCATAATTCAGAAACAACTTAAACGTAGAAAGGATGCTAGTAGTTCGTAGAGAAACCAAAATGTTAACAGTGGTGGTCTTTGGCTTATGGAATAAAGGCTGTTTTTTCCCTCTGCATTTCTGTATTTTCTCTAGTTGGGCATTATTTCCCATTATTTTTTCAATTTAAAAAAATTATTTAGAAAAGAAAATAGGGACTCCTGGGTGGCTCAGTCGGTTAAGCGTCTGACTTCAGCTCAGGTCATGATCTCAGGGTCCTGGGATTGAGCCCCGCTTCAGGCTCCTTGCTCAGTGCGGAGTCTGCTTCTCCCTCTCCCTCTGCCTCTCCCCCTGCTTACGCCTTACGCTCTCTCTCTCTGTCTCAAATAAATAAAATCTTTAAAAATAAATAAAGAAAAAAGAAAATAGGTTGACAACCAAAAGATTTCTAGAAGAACGCAGCATGTTTCCTGAAGGCTTAATAAAAACTAATGATGTAATGTATGGTGATTAACATAACATAATAAAAATGTATATATATATATATATAAATGCTTAGATACATGATTCATATTCACTACGAATAATATAATTGTAAATTCAAATTGGAAGCTATGAGGAGTCATGGCTTCTCTCTTATAATTTGGCAAGAATTATGAAATGAGAATTTGGCACATGGCTCAGACAACTTTACAGCAGTTTGGACCTTATTTGTAGAAAACAGTGGAAAGTTTCACACTGGATTATAGGACAGAATTTGTTGCCCAAACTAAGGCAAGCTAGAGACAGATTTGAAAGAGAAGACAAATTGATCTTCCCCCGCCCCCATAATTTTTTTTTAAAGATTTTATTTATTTGAGAGAGAGAGATACTGAGAGACAGCAAGAGCAGGGCGCAGGGGCAGAGGGAGAGGGAGAAGCAGGCTCCCTGCTGAGCAGGGAGCCCAATGTGGGACTTGATCCCGGGACCCTGGGATCATGACCTGAGCCCAAGGAAGACAATTTACCCACTGAGCCACCCAGGCACCCCTCCCCTCTGATTTCTGAGGCAAAAGTGGTACAACTTTTCAGAGGAAGAATATGTTCCACAATATAGAAAGGAAACTGACAGTTGGAACAGGATCCTCAGTTAATTTCTCCTGCTGCCAAGAGAAAAGAAAGCATAAAAAATACCACTGTGACCTCCTTAATGCCCATCACCCGATGTGATGAGCACTGGGTGTTATGCGCAACTGATGAATTATTGAACACTACATCTGAGACTAATGATGTATCCTATGTCAGCTGTTGAATGTAAATTTAAAAAGAAAAGAGAAAAAAAGATAAGGCCATTGTGAGGCTTTCCTGGGGGTGAGGGAGATAGAAAAACGCTCATTATGTGATATTTTATGAGCACTGTGCCTTGACATTGGGGCTCTGAGTTTTGAAAATCTGTTCCATAGACCAACGATAACAGCGGCTAAATTCGTGCATGTGTCACAGGCAGTAGCCTTATTTTATCCTCACAGGAACACTTCCACGATAGAGAACAGATCAAGGTAAAAAGAGGTTAAATACTTGCCCACAGTCATAGGGCTGACAAGTAGGTGTGGAGTTTGAACCCAAACCCTGCGTTCTTAGCCCCTAAACTCTTCCGCCTCTCCTAAGAACAGCGAAGACTGTGGACAGAAATTCTTCTTTGTCCTCCGCTTGCCTGAACCTGACCTAGGCTCCAAAGACAAGCTGTGCCCTGATTGCCCCACCCTCATCTGAATGACCATAAAAGTGACCCCGTAGCTCTGTGACCTACAGGCAGCAGCTCCCACCGCCAGCTTCATCTCCCCTACAGCAGACACGAGGAGTTTTAGGCTATTAGCCGAGTCTCAGCGATCAGTCTGTCTCACTGCTGCCCCAGTATCTCGTGTACCCCGAGCAAAGTGAGGCCTAATGCCCGCCTGACCAACCTCTGGCTTGACGGGTTATTTAAAATGCCATTTGACAGAGAACCCACATCTTTCCAGAGTCATCCTAAAATCCTCAGTGACTAATAAAGGAAAGAGATTCCATTTAGCAGAGAAGCCACCAACCAAAAAAGCTTCCTGGAAAGACTTCTCACTGTTTAAATAACCCCTAATGAGAAATGAATCTTTATGTCCTTACAGCCTTAAAAGTTAGCACCCCAACCAGTAAGTCCTTTAATGTGATGTGCTTTGTCTTTGAAATAAATTCTTTTCCTGGCACTTACGTATTTATATATTCTCCCTTTTTAGGGGAAAATGTTGCTTCATTCAGAGCTTTTTCTTTCCCACTCTTCTAGTTGTTGAGGTCCTGGGGGACCCTGGCAGCAACTTTAACAAGCAACACTGTCCCCCCAAAATCTGTCTTATGTGGAAGTTAGTTTCCCTTTATCTGGTGTTACTTACAACTGCTGGTGAGGGGACGTGGATGCTTGCAACGGATCGTGGGCGGATGTGATTGACCAGGTGGCAGAGGACCACGCCGTCCATGAGTGCCGCCCCCAGGTCTTCGTGCAGGCTGACCTTGAGTCTCATCTCGATGCTCTGCGGGAGGAATCAGAGGGAAGCCAGGTGTCATCAGGCAACGGAGGGTCAAACAGAGTTACAGGTATTTATGAATTGAGACATTAACATACTGGGATTACTTCTTGAGTTTAATGTTGCCTCAGCCTTGGCTATGGAAATATAAAACCAGAATGAGGTGACCAACAGAAAGCAGGACCAACTGGTTCTGACAGGCTGCCAGGGGCAGAGGAGGGACTAAGGGATGCTTTTCTCTTAGATTATGTTTTAGCTGAGAAATCAATTTTTCTCCCTTAAAAAAAAATTGAACTTTCTATTTTGAGATAATTATAAATTCATACTCAGTGACAAGAAATAATACAGAGATCCCATGGCTTTTGGGTGGCCTTTTGAAAGAAATTGTGCCCATTAGCATTTCTGGGTTTCCAACTACTTCAGTTCCAGATCTGAGATATACGAGGCAAAAAAGAAAACCCACAGAGCTCACCACGGTGTCACTTCTAGTCCCTAGGGGCCCTAGCCAGACTGCTGTCTTCTCTCTACCTTTCTGAGTGTTCTTATGTTTATTTTATATATAATGTCCATGGTTTTTACTTGTACTTAGTGAGGGAAACAGGGAAAAGTAGGTTTGTTCGATCTTCTCAGAAGCAGAAGTAGAGAAATTAACTTTCTGAACTTCAAATACAAGTTTCTGTTTTATAACAGTGGCTCCTCTTAAAGGGATAACAGCCCAAGAAAGAATGACTTATTTTGGAGATTTGGAATAAATGAAGCACTAGAAAACCAGTGTCTAAAACAGTGTCACGTAATTCCTTCTCAGAACGGTCCTGTTGTAGACACCTACTTTTCTTGTGTACACTCTTTCAGTCCCTTATTTTATATCATAAATGGAGATGTAAACAACCAATATAACCCACACTTTAGAATAAAACTGTCACTCTTTGAGAGGCATGTCTCAGCTTCTGATCTCATTTTCACCTTCCTCTGAGAGTTCACCTCCCAAATTTACAGCACATGCAAATACTCTAGGCAAACCACAGGGGTCTGACTTTCTCGCTGGGACTGTTGAGCCAACCACAGCGACTTAAAGCAGTGGGAAGGGGTTTCTGTGCTTTTAGTTCCTTCCTCCTGACCCCCTGCTAAACCATATGTAAAGTATCATCTGCGGCAACAACAGTGTGGACCTACCTTAATTTAACTTTGATTTTATTTACCGGATTCAGTTCTCATTTGCAGAACTCATTGCCATCTGAAATTATATGTTTATTTGCTTCCTTCTCATTTACCATCTCTACTCATAGCCTACGGGCTTCATGAGAGCAGGGACCTCTATGTTCTCTCCTACATCCACCTCCTAGAACACTGCCTGGTACACAGCAGCAGTCAATCACCCAGTGACTGAAGAGGATGCACCTGAAATCTATCCCCTCTAGACTTTCTTACACTCTTCTGGTCCATGGCTATGGTACTTGTCCTTGAATATAAAGAACTTATGAAGCAGTTCATGGTGCGCTGACTTTAATAATTAATATCCATGTGTTCTCTGGCGACTGACCCATGCACTGCTATTTGATCTTTCATATATTCATGTATGAGCTCTTGAACTAGACACAAAGACCATGAGGATAGACAGATACCTCCAGAGTGCCCACCAGAAGCTGTGTGGGAACAGAAATACAAAGAATAAGATAGCCATGTTCCCTGCCATCACCAAGCTTAAAATCTTCGTTGGCGCCTAGCACTCTTGGGTAGGAACTCAAATGCTTTGTTTAAATGCCTGATTACAAAGTTCTGATCAGTTGGAATACAAAGTAGGATAAGGATAAACATTTTTAAATTAATGGAATGTTATTGCTAAGTAAAAGAATGACAGCGTATTATTGTAGAGCATACCTGAATTGAAACAATACTAGGTTTTATCCATATGTATTTCAACTTCCATTATCTCATATATTCCTCACAAGACCCCACTAAGATGGGAAGTATTTTTTTAATACATGAAAAAACCTGAAATCAGGGATGTTATGTGACTTGCCCAATATCAGTCAGGAGGTGACCTGGCTAGATTGGAATGAGGCCTTTTGGCAGCACTTCGAAGTCTATTTTTCAAATGTACACAATGCTGCCTCAATTCTGAAAACAGGTATTCAGTGATGGACTGTTTCTGGGTGAAAACAGGTATTCAGGGATGGACTGTTTCTGGGTGAGAATGGGCATTCAGGGATGGACTGTTTCTGGGTGAAAAGGAGTATTTGGGGAGGGACTCTTTCCGGGTGAGAACGGATATTCGGGGAGGGACTGTTTCTGGGGTACCTCACGGAGTTGTTCCACCAGTTCCTTCTCCTCTCTCATCTGTTCCATTTTCCTCCGAATTGTAAACTGTGGGTCTATAGATTCCAAATTTCTCTGAGGTCTTAGAAACACTGTAATAAAAAGGAAAAAAAAAAAAAGCCTTTATTGAGTGCCTACCACAGGTCGCCATATAGGACTACTCGTATGGACGTTAAATCAATAGTTTACCCTCAAATAATGCACTTAGCACTCACGGAAACAAATTCTGACTTCACACGGAAGGCTCGATTTGAATATTCTAAAGATTATAAACTGTACTGAGTTATGCAGACTAACAACAGTTGTATTTTTGGTGATAATAGACTGAATCCAGGGAAGGGTGTGGATCATCCTTGGACACATGCCAGGCCACAGCTCTGACAGATGTCCCCTCTCTCATGTTCCTGCTGCTTTCATCTAAGTGTTTATTTATCCTTGGGGTTTCATGATCCTTTCATCAACTCAGATAATTTTATTCAAAGAAGAGGACTCTAGAATTGCTTTACACGTTAAAAATGAGGACAGGTTAATATTTTTGTTGGCCAAAATTTTTTATAAGCCTGAGTTAAGAACTAAGTGGTGATACACAGGATTACGTATTTTAAGTGTGGAGTGGAAAAACTCTGCCTTCTATCACGTCACTGATACGATATCCAGAAAGTTAGTTCTTTAGAGATGACCATAGACTCCTTTTAGAAAAGCTGGCAAGATTAGAGGCAGTTTAAGAGATCATCCTTGGCTTCTCGTCTTTAAAATTACAACCATCACGAACAGCAACTAACAGCAGAGCTCCCTCTGAAAGGTGGCCAGCCTCGGGCTCCAGAGAAAATGAATACTCTAAACCTCTGAAGGATAACATCTTATAAAGACTAATAAAGAAGGTACACAAGATTCTACATATGGCAGGGTGATTCTAGCAAGGATTTTAATCACTTTTTATTATGATACAAAGCCCAGTGCAGATTTAAACTTGATTTTTTTTTCTCCCTTGAGATTTTTATCCCATCGAGACTGTCAATTTCCCATTCACACAGGAGGGAGCAAGGTGCTGGTAAGAGCCGTATTTGCCCCTCCTGTCCTATAGACCTTCAGACTGCATGTGGGCTTAGGGGGTGAGGTGGGGTAGGGGAGCCCTCCAGGAAGTTTTGGGCAAAGAACTTCAGTTTTAAAAACCACAACCACAGGAAAGGCTGCATGGGTACCGTAATTCCAGTAATTTCGATCACCATAATATAAATCATGTAAACAAGGTCATGCAACTTTTATCTGACAAATATTTCCTACAGACCACTTAAAAAGTTACTTCAATTTACTAATTTTTAAAAAAAGTTAAATATGGTTTACAAATATACTTAGAATAGAAAAACTTGAGTCCACTCCCTATAATCAATTATCGCATGCTCACCCAACTATGTCATTTTAATCTCAATGTGTACCTTTGGATGAAGCCACCTTAATAAATGACTTACATGGGGGCGCCTGGGTGGCTCAGTCGGTTAAGTATCTGACTCTTGGTTTTGGGTCAGGTCTTAATCTCAGGGTCCTGAGACTGAGCCCTACACCAGGCTCTGTGCTCAGTGTGGAGTCTGCTTTAGATTCTCTCACTCTCTCCCTCGCCCTCTGCCCCTCCCGCTCATGTGTGCACTCTCTCTCTCAAATAAATAAATAAATAAATAAATAAATAAATAAATAAATAAATGAAATAAATAAAATGACTTGCATTAAGCTTCTCACATCTCAGTATTTTCTAAGTCAGTTGTAGGATATGTGAATCAGCATTCTGATGCTCTATGGAAGATCAGAAAGTAGTCCTAATAAAACCTTGATTTACAGCAAATGGAGAAAGAAGGAGGTCTACTAGACATAGCACCTTCTGGAACTTCAGGGAGGAGTCAGCCTGGGGCCTGGGCCTCTGCTTCAAGCCATCCAGGGAAGTCACCGGCAAAAAGAGCCAAAGACATGTCACCAAAGGGCTATCACCAAAACCCACAGAAACCAAACCCACAGGAAGTGAGACCGATTATTTAAAAATCAAGGCAAGTCCAGCAAAGCAAGTAGGGTAGCATAACCTGTAGGGAGAGATGAGCAGTTTGCAGAGCAAAGGGAAATAAGGAGAAGGTGGACAAACTAGGAAGCTGGGAAGAAACTGGAAATGCATTAAGCTTGCCTTTGAATCTTATGAAGACCAACAAAAAAAAAATCTACCCATTTAACATAACATCCAGAAGAGATATATATTGGAATGTAAAATTTTAGAAATAATCCACACCCCAAAAAAAAGAAGTCAACCAAATTTACCAAAAAAGTCAAGGAATGTAAGCAGAGTTGAGTAATACATACACTAGCCAGCAAGGGGCGCCCCAACATTGTTTAAACAATGCTAATGTTTTCTTTGGAGGTTTTAGTTCCCTTTGCCTTTTTTCTAGGGGGCAATCTTATCTAATACAGCATGCTTAATATTTTCAATATGTTTTTATTGGCAGATTTCTTTTGAATACGAAACTATCAGGAAGTTAAATTAACCATGAGCTTTTGTTTAACAGCACACAATTCAAGTATCCACGCCTTGTTAGAACCCTATGTGAGATAAGATAATACAGTGGTGTCTGGGTTTTAATGTCCCAGCATCATTTTTCATCTTAAATTCCCATGCATCTTAAAAATATAAAATGAATGCTTGGGAATTTGCTCTATGAATGTTAAGCAATCACAAAGTGTTAAAACACATTTGAACTGTGTTTTTTTAAATGAATATTTCAAAAGTACCTAAAATTATTGGAAACCATGACTACAATATTACTAGTTTTCTAAGTGGATTAATTACTGTAGAATATATGAGAAATTAAAACAAACTCTTTAGACTAATAATAACTCTACAGAGGACATACATGTTTGCTTATTTTGCGAGGTCTGTTATAACAGAACCATTTTAATGGGACCATGATGGTAGCTCTGATTCTATTACCTACAGTTTTTTTTCCTTTTCTTTCAAGTCATATTTAAATAATATGTGTAGTGACCATCCTGAGCCAAAGCTTCAGGAAACTGATCTATAGACGAATTACTGTTTTTTCCTTAATTTCATATCACTAAATTTTAAGAACTTCGCTATTTAATTCGGGGGGGGGAAGTTTAACTTGAGGCTACAAAACAATATTAAGAAGAGCTGCACTGTTAGGACCTGTCTTTCAAATCAAATGCCACCCTATTTAAGTGTAATTAAGAAGCAAAAAGAAGAAGGAGAAGAGAGCAGAGGAAGTGTGTGGAGGACTGTGTGTGTGTGTGTGTGTGTGTGTGTAGGAAGAGACAAAAAAGTGGGTGATTTAAGGGTGATTAAAGATGCAGGAAAAATTAGTCATGCTTAATTGTTTAATTACTATGTATCTAATAAATAACATTCAAAGAATGGAAAAGATGATTTGCTCCTATTTGTAATTTATTTAGCAGAAGAGACAAATCTCTAAGCAAAGCCCCTGCAAGGAATGATGAATATGTTTGTGCAGAATGTCAAATTCATCTTTTTAGGTACAGGTCAAATTCCACTGATTTTTCCATTATCTCTGCTACTTCTTTCGCTTTTCTCCTCATCCTCATCCCCAACCTGGGAGTGATCTATCAACATACAGAATTCTTTATCTGTGTCTCTCTTATGGTACTCATCACTTTCTCTCTTGCAGTCTACATCTGTTCCTCTCCATTATGACTCTGTAAGAGTTTATGTCTGTTTCCAATTTGTATGTCTCCTCCTGCCCCATAAAGCTGTTTGATGGATGAAAAAAATGAAACAAGTCTTTCAAAAATTCCCTCATTCAAAGATCAGTCTATTTGGAGAGTATCTTTGTAGAGATTATCCTACCCTGATAATCAGTCACCTCAGTTTTTCCTGTCATGAAAAATCTACTGAAGCTTGGTTTCCAGGTCTGAATTCATTTGACTCTGAAATAAAAGTTCTATAGAAGCAGGTATCTTGTTTGTCTTTTGCAGAGTCATATCCATAATAATGAACCTCATGCCCAGCACAAAGTAGACAATAGACATTTAAGAATGTGCACAAGAAACCATTTCTCTATTTAAGAATATCTTTTTAAAAAAAGATTTATTTATATATTTGAGAGAGAGAGAGAGAGAGAGCGCGTGGGGGGATGGGCAGAGGGAAAGGGAGAGAAATCCTCAAGCAGACTCCTCGCTGAGCGTGGAGCCCAACACAGGGCTCAATTCCAGGACCCTGAGATCATGACCTGAGCTGAAATCAAGAGTCAGCTGCTCAATCAACTGAGCCACGTAGGCACCCCAAGAATATCTTTTAGTTAAATCAAGAAATCCCACTGCTCTAAAAATTGCCTGAAATGCTTATTTAATTATTAGGTGAAATGCATTCCTGGTATAACATTTATCAGTCTATATTATTAACCTTTATTACCTAAATTTAACTCAGTGAGAGATTTCTTCTCCATGGACGTATGGGGTTTTGAAATTTAGCTCTCAGTTTCTCCTTGGAAGTTAAGAACCTGGACTGGGTGTGATATTTAAGATACACAAATTCAAAGGCAGCAAAATAAAATGGCTTTGAAAAAATTACCAGGGGCTTTAGATCCTGGCTAATGTGAATTAGAAATCTGATTAATGCATTCATTTATTCCCTTCTGGTGCCCCAAAATGAATTAGATACATTCTCTCTCTGCCCTCAAAATGCTCATATTTCCTCTCTATAATTTTGGGCAATTTATTCTAACCTAGTGACTTTGACCTACTTGAATATAACATAAAAATCAGTAAAAAAATAATCAATGTGTAGAGTCCATGTGACACCAAATAAATTAGCACCTCTGAGTGTGGAGCTAGGCAGCTACAGTCTTAGAAACACTCAAATGATTCTAATATAGAGCTAGGGCTCAGAACTGCTGAGACGCCTCTCAGGGCCTATGTCCTCATTTTTGTATGGGGAAAATAATACATAGAAGTGCAAGATTATTGCAAAACTTAGAAAATGTCTGTAAATTGGCCTAAGATGGATATGTCCATTCATTCATTCACTCTCTAGTGATAATTCAATGGCCAATTTTAAATAAGTATAAATTAGCACCCACGAACTAATTGCAAATGAAAAAGGGACAATGATTCAAAAGAAGATAGGAACAACAAAAAAGGGGGAGAAAAAGAAGATAGGAACAGTTTTCACTTCAAAGTGAAGGGGAAAGGCAGGAAAGAGGCAGAGTAGTAATAGGGCACAAGAGCAAAAGAAAGAGAAGAAATTGTTTCTAAGTTAAGAACCAGTTGAAGTGAAGCTGCCCCACCCAGCGCCACGAGTGACCCACAGCCCTGCACACACCCTCCCCAACCTCTCCATCCTCCTCATCCTCCCCATCCTCATCCTCATCCTCCCATCCTCCTCATCCTCCCATCCCATCCGTCTCAAGGGGCAGAACTCTGGGGACTGCGGGAATGCAAACTTCCAAGGACCTTCTAGCCACTTGGCCATTTTTTATTACTTTGAAGAAAAAGTTTTAGAAAAAGATGGGGAATTGAAAATGAGACATATTTGAAATGAAATACTGAAAAGAATTTAATTAAAGGGGAATTTTAATATAAAGCAAGACAGTGAATAAGGTCTAAAAATGCCAACTTTACCCAAAACTAAAAAAAATATAAATGAAAGACAAACTGCATTACACACCGGGTTGAGTCGGGGATAAGATGCCGTTTCTTTACAAAGGTTGAGACAGGTACAGATAATAGAGACCAGGAATAGGGGGAAACAAAACTGATGTGCTAATCAGCTTGGAAATGCCAAGAATGGCCACTGGACAGGATCTCCTACTTAAGAGGAATGAGTAAGAACAACATAAAATTGCAGGCTGTATTTCTCTTGCAAGATTAACTTGTATGCTTGTGAATACGTATAGTGCAGCTTCATTAATTTAAAAAATGCTTTGGAAAATATATCGAAATCACAAGGCCAAGTGTAGCACAAAGAGAATGAAGAAGCATGTGAAAAGTCAGATCTGGGAACCTGCACAAATATTTATTTGTAAAAACAATTTCTGCATAGAAAATTTTCTGTTGCCCACAACACCTTCTAGACAAACTGCAAATAGGGATGAACGACAACCACCCATTACCTGATGTGACTGATGGAACCACATGAATATTGAGAGTAATTCCTTTATTATGATGGTGGTACAGCTTGATAGCTACACATGAATCTCTGGAATTTGCACTCGTACAAAAAAATACCAAGTAAAGAGTGCAAGGTTATTTTATTTTCAGAGAGATTTCTACAATTATTAATTTCTAGGATATCTTAGGATTTTTAATAAAAAGAAGGCAGTCTGGCTTATAGCTTGCACTGAGAGTCCTCAATAAACAGCTGCCGAGTGAGTATGGAGATGGTGTAGGGCTAGGACCCTGGGTGGCCTCACCTCCATCACGACGTAACGGTGTGACCTCACCTTTCTGGTTTTAGCTGGCGCATCTATATAGATAGAAATTCTGCTACATAACATGACTAGATCTTTCCCAGCTTAAACAAACAAACAAACAAAAAAAAGTCCTTTGGTTTCAGATATCACTCCTAAGGAAATACCAAATCACACATAAATCTTTCATTTTAGGCTTGATTTCCTTTAAACAACAGCAGACCCATAAATAGCCATGCTTTCTGAAAAACAAAAATGCCTCTCCCCCTCTTTTTTTATTTTTGAGTAAAGGAACAGTTTCTCAAGAAAGTTTCCACTGAGCCCTCTTCAACTTCCAGATTTTAAAATAGGGATGGTATAAGGAGGGACTTTTGTCTCATTGCTGTTGTTGTTGAAGCATACTTATTTTCGGTTAAAAAAATTTAGAAATCTATGAAATAGTAAAACCCTTTTTACAACTAACCTGCCAAAATATACATGTATCCTTCTTTATAAGGAAACTGGAAAACTTTTTTTATTGAATTTTGACCAGAAATCACAGCAAATGTTTTAAATATATTTTTTCTGTATAACATACTTCGATTAAAAAATAACTATGATCGGAAAATTTATTTTCTTATTGTGTTTGCATTTTGGTTATACCTCATATCTTACTTCTCTTCCCTATAAATCATGCTATTTCATTTAACATTACTTTTGTCACTTTGTATCTTAGAATAAAATGTTTAAAATCTTAACTAACATTAGGCTAAATGGAGATTCTGATCTATGTGGCATGTAGGTCTAGATAACTATATTTTGTTTTCATCTTTTAGGCTATTTAAGCTATTTAATGGCACAAAGCTAAAAGATATTCATAATAATCCAACGAGCTGTCTTCAATTTTTTATTGGCACATTTGATTTTCAGGCCAATTTGAATATCATATAGGTGAACAGACACTCGAAAAGGTAGAAGGTATCAAAAGTTAAAATGTGCAAATAACAACAAAAAAAGAAGGCAAGTGATTTCTCTTCATTTTTAGAAATTTCTCAATGTTAACATTATTTTTAGTGCACCACTCAGCAATCAGCCATGGTATTAATCACCTTAAAAATCTCATACGGTTAAGCATAGATAATAAAAGATCAAACTCTATAGGCACTTTGGTGCAGATGCAGGAGCAAGCAGAGACACTCCAAATGTGCAACCCCCAATTTTTGTAAACAAGCAAACAAAAAACAAAACAACAACAACAAAAAAACCCAAGCGGAAAAAGTGGAGAAAGAAATTATTGTAAAGTCCTCCCGAAATTCAGAACTTTCAAGTTAATTAAATGTAGTTCGACAAACTGCTAGAGAACAATCCCCATGCACTTTCTGGACTTTGTTTTCCAGCTTTTCTCATTGGTTCTTAGAGCAGGCATGCAGGTGCATATACTCTATCCTCAGCTGCACAGAAATGAACGATCAGTATATTCATTGGCTTATTAATGAGCACATTGAAGAATAGGTACAAGGCCACCTACCATTGTCACTGTCTCCTTCAGATGGAACACTGTAGCTAGAGCTGTCCCATGTTTGTGCCTGTGTAAGTTTGTTGAAGGAGATAGGAGGAAGAGTGAGGGCTGGGTCTGCAGGAGAGCAAGAGAGCCGGTCCGCGTACAGTTGGACAAGGACCAGGAAAAACCAAAGGGGCAGCAGCATTTCACAAATGGCATAAGGTTTGTATGGAAATGAAGCGAATTTCGTATTATGGGATTTAAATTCAAATGTACAATATAGGAGAAGAATGAAAGATGGCGCATGAAATAAAAAGAATGATAAAAACCGAGTGTTAGTACTTATCAATCATATACTTTGCATGCAGTTAATATCGTTAATCTTAACAGTTCTGCAAGCCCACAGACTCAGAGTCCTAATGAATCATGTCAGCAGAAAGGAAGAGTACCCACAGATAACATAGATACAAAGCAGAAGACCTACCAGACACCTTTTCAAAAACCTTCTAAATAACTAACAATCGTAGCAAATACGATTCACACAAAAAATTTGGTTACATAGACAAAGCTTAATAT
The DNA here is from genome assembly GCF_004348235.1 of Phoca vitulina. NCBI lineage: Eukaryota > Metazoa > Chordata > Mammalia > Carnivora > Phocidae > Phoca > Phoca vitulina. The sequence goes on along the minus strand of NW_022589708.1, from coordinate 56,288,249 downwards.
GTGTAAATATATCTATTATTTAGAACTGAGACTATTACAGAATCAGTGTTTACCATGTGTCAATTTTTTTCCAAGGCAATGTAAAATTTCTCTTTAAAGGCTACTGGCATGCGTTATTGATAGGCCAGCTCTCTGCTCAACCCTGGACACACACGCCCCTCAATACTGTCTTGGTACTGATCAGCGGAAAAACATTGTTTGACACTAACAGAGTCTCTTTAACAACAAACCTCATTCACCAATAGAAGTCAATCAATTTCAAGCACTTCTGAGTTAGGAATGAATATTTGAGTATAATACAGTTGTCTCTCTTTGGAGGAAAACACAGAAGAGAAAAAAAATTTCTTTTGAAGAAAACTATCAGCCTACTTAAGAATCTAAGTTCCTATTCCAACTTGCTGATTTGAGCAGTCTATTTTTATTTATAACACAGAAATCACATAAATCCACATACTTAACTTTAAAAGAAAAGTTAATTGGCTTTCAAAAGTTCCAAAGCTACTCAATCAAATAGAACTTCTTTTTAAATCATATCATCTTCAATTAAGATTGCTATGTATATTATTTTTTAGAAAATGTGAAAAATACATACTGTAATATGTTTAAATTACTAAATAAAATGAAAAAATCCCCAATATATAATACAGTTTTATAAAATTCCAACATGCCACTTGATGTTCCTGAAGATAAATCAGCATTATTTACAGCAACCAAACTCCACAAAACTTTCAACGACTAGAACAATTTCCACAGTCAGCATTATAGAAAGGTTGGAAGCTTGGAGAGGAAATTATCTTTGTTTTCTGCTATTCAAAATAAATACCCCATTTCTTTTTCCACCACTACAATGAATTTAAAATGGTTGAATAGTACAAGTACAATAGTGATAAGTCGAGTCTGGACTCCATAAAAGACAGAAAAAAAAATCATTGAGACAATTTTACAACCAAATTGTAAAGATGCACATTCAAAAGAATATTGGTCTTTGGGGATTCATTCAACTTTTGATTGCTCAATTATGAAATATATTTAAAATTCCTTAAAACTACCTGTAAGGATTAGAAGCAAGTCTGTAGGCCAATCTGAGGTCCTGAATGCATAGAGATAACTCTCCTGGAAGGCCGTCACTGAAGGCACGGAGGAGAGGTGCCCACCTGATCATGTCTCCCGGTACACACCTGAGACCCCAGGGAAATGGAAGCCCAGCCCAGATCTGACTGCATACGCTCACTGCCATAAATGAGGAGGCCAGTCATTTGAGCCTTATTTCATGCACAATTTGGCTTTCCATAACACACCTACTAACCTTTGCCATGCCCCAGCATTTTCTCAAATAGCTTTGTCTTATAGCCCATCCAGAATGCCAGGAAACCATTACACCTGGCTACATGTTACCCATCAATCAACTTGCTCCCCAAACGAAAAAGTTTCCTTCATACAGGAATTATATTTGTTTTTTTATGGGTACCTGTTTACAAAATATACACACATATAACTTCTGTTTGCCAAAATGCTTTACTGAAAAACCCAGGAACATCTAAGCTCTTTACTAGCTTTTTACTTAAATGTGTCTGAGTCCTTTCTTAGCAGTTACTTAAAAGCATTATAGTCACCAGTGTATGCAAAGATCCAAAAGTATTAAAATAAAAAAGGACTAAAAGAAGGTAGATAGTGCTAGAACTTCAGTGGAGAAATCAGAAGAACCGAATTTTTCTATGCATCATCGTCCTTCTTTTTAAAACCAATAGTTATTTTGCACATTGCTATAATTTACATCTGTGAATACACTAACAATAAATTAAAAGAAAGTAGGTAAAATAAGCAGAAAGGCTCTTTTGTTACATTTTATTTTATTATGTTATGTTAGTCACCATACAGTGTATCATTAGTGTTTGATGCAGAAAGACTCTTTTAAAGAAATGACTCCTGGCCATTCATGTGAGCCTTGAAATGATCACCTTGTTGCAGGAGGAAATGCATAACCTTACAAGGGTTAGAAAGCCAACAAAGGATATTTTAGAGGAGTCACCCTGTCAGAGGCTGCTCTTTAGCTCAGCACCTTACTAGGAACCACTGGGGCAAAGCACTAGCTATTTTATCTTCCCTGGGTAAAACACTCATTAGAATATTTCTTCCCCACTAACAGGCCCCATCACCTTTTCTCTTTGCTCGGATTGGAAAGGAGGTACGATATCTACTACTGATAACATGGGCATAACAGGTGATTCACTGAGAACAAGGCTCCAAAGTCTGGCCTCCCCAAGCTGCAGCTCTGAGGCTAGGACTCAATGTTCACCAGAGTGCATTCACAAGGCTGCTCACGCTAACACATACACATTTAAAAGGCTAAAGGGAAACCACTGAGTGTTTAGAAGTGTCAGGACGCTGTGGTTTTAATTTACCTGATCGAGGCTTGAGGCCAAATGGAGCTGTGCTGTTGGTGGTGGGAGAGATTGCAGGCGAGTTCGCTCTCATCTGCAGTATTGGAAGGAAAGGGTGTTTTTTTAAAAAAAAAAAACCAAACAACTAAAGCAGCAGAACTACACATGCTTCTCTACGTTCCAGGATTATAATTACACCACTACCTTTTTGATTTGCTGTGTGTGATGAAGCCCTGACTAAAAAAATATGACAGATGCATCTTCACATTGCAAATGGTTGAAGTGGCATCATCAATAGAATGTTGTCTGAGGGGAGAGCCAGTCAATTTTCATTTGCGCAATAAAAAATAGTCTATAGTCATGTGACACTGGCGATCTTTTCTGCTCCAGAATAGATGCCTGCATGGGTACACACAGCCAGGCACACACTCACACCCCCTCACAGGGGGCACCGCTGATGAAGAATGTCATGACACAATAAGAGAGGAGAACAGGTCACACTGGACAGTCTCATTTATAGGGAAACCACCCACTGCTCCACTGATGGGTAACAGGACATTCGAAATGCTGCCTATTGGAGCCATCACTCTGTCTTCTGTAAAGACGCTGCCATATTTGGTTTTCAAAATACATCTTAAAAAACTAACCTTTCATTATGGATAGGGCCAGATAAGACTATGATAGCTAATGAGAGAGACTCCCCCAGAGAATCCGCAATACAATTAACTCATGAAATATGACAGTCTCAGATTATGTATTTCTGTAAAAGGTATTCCAATTCAGCCTTCACAAACTACCTCGTCTTACAGTAATCTTCAGAAAACTTACCTCATTTGGAGAATACTCGCTCCCATTGCTCTGTGATGTGAGATCATTTTGCACCTTAAAGAAAAAAATGCGTGGTATATTCCATTAGACCATAAAATTATTGAGGCAAGAACTGCGTCCTTCTGACTTCCCTCATATCCCTGGCACCTGGGCACTCAATGAATATACACTGAATTAATTAATTAGTGTGTTAAATAGCTAAGTAGGTCATACTGACATTTGCTAAAAACATGCAGCTGTACTCACAAAAAAAAAAAAAATACATCTAAAATATCACACAAACTAAGAAAAGGGATATCCCAGGGCAAAGAGCTCAGTCCAAAGTACCTTTAAACATAACCCGCCTTGCTCGATGACCAAGCCACATACAGGCTCCCACTCTTCATTTGAACTACAGGTCTTTAGAAATGGTCCAAGGCAGTATTTCCCAAATACACAGAATCTCACTGGGAGCTTTTATTTTTTTAAGATTTTATTTATTTATTTATTTTAGAGAGAGGAGAGAGAGAGAGAGCTCGCTGTGCGTGAGCAGGGGGAGGGGCAGAGGGGGTGGGAGGGAGAGAATTTTGAGCAGACTCCAAGCTAAGCACAGAGCCCGATGGGGGTGGGGCTCGATCTCAGGACCCTAAGATCATGACCTGAGCTGAAATGAAGAGTTGATGGCTTACCCGACTGAGCCACCCAGGTGCCCCTCATTGGGAGCTTTTAATAAATATACATGCCTACACTCCAAATTACCTGAGACAATCTTATGTTATCAATTCGACACCAGTTTGCTTGGGCAACCAATGAGGAAACTCTAGATTATTTTACTCAGATCAGCCTTCTTTATATGGTCATCAAGGAACCCACTGATTACCCTAAAAAAAACCCTGGTGATAGCTAACATAAACATCTTCATTTATAGTACACCAAATTTGTATAAATTTAAGATGGCTATTCCTATTCCTATTGTTGAGGAGTGCTATTTAAAAAATACTCCAAACTTCGACACATCCAAAGGAAAAACATATTTTTAGAATAAAATGTCATTAATTTCCCTACTCAATTAAATGGCTTTGTTAGAAATACTAACAAGTACCTGCAGGTTTGAGTCTCTCTATGAGCTATTCCTTCCTCCAACACTGTCACCAATTTGATATTATTTATGAAGGAGACTATAATTTGCAATTCTTCCTGAATAGATGCCAGTGCTACCCAAACTTGATACCATCATCTCAACCATGTTTAAAGTCAGACAATGTGATGTAAAAACCCCTTGGCAATCTTGGCCCTACCTGTTGAACTGGGTAGGGCCACAGTTCACACCCCTCCTCGGTGTTCTGCCTGGCTCACACACTGTGCTGATTCCGCCATAGCTGCGTGCTGGGACCCATCCAAATCCAAACAACCCCCAAAATCTACGTTTACTTCTCTCTCTCTTTAAACTCTACCTCTTCCCCAGTCTCCCAGAGCACCTAAAATAGTCAGGATTACAGGGCGCCTGGGTGGCTCAGTTGGTTAAGCGACTGCCTTCGGCTCAGGTCATGATCCTGGAGTCCCAGGATCAAGTCCCGCATCGGGCTCCCTGCTCGGCGGGGAGTCTGCTTCTCCCTCTGACCCTCCCCCATCTCATGCTCTCTCTCTCATTCTCTCTATCTCAAATAAATAAATAAAATCTTTAAAAAAATAAAAAAATAAAATAAAATAAAATACTCAGGATTACAGACCATCTCAAATTCTTTAAATTTTTTCAATATCCAAGTCTTCTTCCCTCCCCATTTTTTAAAACATCTTAAAAGGAGGACAACTTCATATCCTTAATAGCCCAGTCCTTGACACCCAAAACAAAACCAAATCCAGCGTAAGTACTCCACAAACACTGGCTAATTGATTCAAGACTTATGCTAAGGTTATTGCTTTCCTCCGGAATGAGATAGGAAATATAAAAATAACCAAATCATAAATGAGGACCACATTTAAATTCTGCATAATCATTAGCACTGGCCTAGCTAATCCACTACTTTCTCTTCCTCCTCCTTGTGCCTTCCAGAGCCCACTATCTGATCCCTCCTTTTAAAATCATTGAGGTGTGCCTGTCATGGACAGATGAATGCCCTAGAGAAGGAAGACAATGAGTAAGAATTTCTTACACTAAATAGGAGTCCTCATTCAACCAAAAAGAAAAAACTAACTTATATTAATACAAAACGTTATAAATCAGAGATGGAGTGGAGGTATCTTTTTTTAGAGGACTTGTGTCTTAAACTGGTACTCCTGAATCATGCACCCAGGTGGACATCTGTTTTACTAGCATCAGAAGTGCATCTGCAGCAGGACCCTAACCAGTTATAAAGTACCTCCTCACTGACTGCTTATCGGTTGCAATGGAAAAACAGAACAATAAATTACACAGTGGACAAATCCAGTTACACAACAAATGGGCAATCAAATTAACATCACCAATCAGGCCCATCTAGACACATGTGATATCCTGAGATGGACATAATACCACCTGTGCAGTGTTCCGATCAAGCACACAGAATCCCAATCTAATCATGAGGAAATATGAGGGACTTTTGTCTCACAAAATAAGGGGCACACCATTAAAAAAGAGGAGAGCTATGTTCTTCAAAATTTCAAGGTTGTAAAAACCAAAGAAAGGTTACAGAAATGTTCCAGAGTAAGGGAAACTCCAAACACCTCCTCCTAACTAGATACAATCCCTCCCAGTGTTCCTGGAGAAAAAAAAAAAAATCTGAAGAACATCATTAGATCAACTGAACAATTTGGAATATGAATAGTAGATGAGATTAAAACAGTTTATCAATGTAAATTTCTGAATTTGATAACTGAAATGTAGTTATGTGAAGTAAAACCTCTATTCTTAGAACACATACAGTGAAATATTTAGGGGAAAAAGGACTGTGATATATGAAACCCTCAAATGCTTCAGAAAAAGAACCGTGTGTGGAGAAAAGAGAGAAAGAGAAGAAACAATATGACAAATGTGGTAAAACAATAATAGGTCACTCTGGGTAAAAGGATGCAATTTTTGTAACCTTTTGTAGAATCTTGTAATTTTCCCCCACATTTTTATGAATTTAAAATTATTTCCAAATAAGAAGCTTAAAAAAAAAGTGGGTCAACTATAATCAATCAATAATAAAATAGTGGGCCTGCACAGAATCACAAGGAGCCTGTCTCAAAGGAGAGCCTGAGGGAATGGGCGGGGGGCAGCCTTCACACAAAAGGCTTCCTGATGTTCCAGGACTGGGTAATTCAGTGATGCCTCCACCAGGGAAGACACGGTGCAGTAATTTTGTCTGAGGACCCCACCAATAATGATAATAGAATGGTAAAGTGAGAGTCATAGCTAATGTCTAGGTATGCTGGGTTGTGAGACTGGTCCCAACTTACAGAAAATGAAGGTGAAGTTTAGAGAGGTTGCCCATAGTTAGCAAGTCTTTGAGGTGGGATTAAAACTCAACATAATTCTAAGTCATGGCGCTCAACAAGGAAACCAGAGTGGTCTTATTTAAAGAGACTTAGCCAGTTAAGAGTGTAGAACTGCTTCACTACACTTCACATGCTCAAACACCTCAGGGACATAAATTGGTGTGTCCCGAAGTTAGCCGCCCAAACCCACTCATTACGGTGGGATGAATTAGGGTGTCACCCAGATGTCACTCCCAAGTCACCAGCTCAAACCTATTTTTAGGACTGTTTCTCTGGGACCTTCTAGGCTCATCTCTAGTTTTACATCAAAACTGCTTTCGACAGCCACCCAATATCCACCCAGCATAACTCCACCCTTACTCTGTCCCCACATAACCCCACCAGGTCTCTCTGCTAAAGTTCTCCTAATCCTCCCAGGCACTTCCCAAATCATTTGTTCTTGCCTCTCAAGTCTTTTCTAGTTTATTTCCACCTGGCCACTCCCTAGGCTTCGTTCTTGGCTCTAAAATCTACACTGAGTGGTCCTACCTCTTTCTGATGCAGCAGGTTCCCTTGCTATCTTAGCTGCTACTGCCTGGCTCAGCAGAACTATCTGACCCCCCAAATTCAGAGAATTTAATGGGAAGAGCCAACTCTCATCTTTAGTGGAAGATGAAGTAAAATAGATATGCAGGAAAACTAAGTAAGGTAAAAGTATAAAAAATGTGAAAAACAGACCGTGAACAAAATTGAATACTAGTCCACTAATGAATGTTCTACCCTACGATCAATCTTTTATAGACTATGGTAGCCACTATTCCGTGGTAGAATACCGCACAGAGCTCTGGTTAATCCAAGAGCGGCCTTACCTCACACACCAGAGAGGTCTCCAGCTGTATTTGACCACTGTAGGAATAAAGAAAAGAAAAGGACATAAAGTGGAATTTAAAGCATACATATTTCAATGTAGAAAGAGAAAATATATTCAGTTACAAGAAGGTCAACATACTTTAGTGCAGACTCTTGTAAGTCTAAGGCTTCTGCTGATTCCACAGGATAAAAGTTCACAACATTTCTCTCTGTAATATCGGTGTTTAATCTAAAGAGGAGGGGAAAGAAGATGTTAGCAAATTTATTAAACTTTTCATATGTTCTATGACTTTAATAAATCCAATGCTTTGGGTCATATTTAGTTTATAATTTTAATATATTAAAAAGTTATGTTTATCATTTGGTTAAGTAATCAAAAATTTATGGTAGAAATTTCAAATCACATGATATTTTCCCACTCTGTGCCAAATTTTATATAATTTTAATTTAATTTTCTATCTGCTATTGGTATTGAAATCCAACTTACTTGCAATATAACAGTAATTTCTACTAAAGTCATAATATTCATAGATAGCACACACTAAGTCCTATTCTAGAACTTGATTGATTTATAAAAGCAAATAAAATTGCTAAGAGTACTATATTATTTTATATGTACCAAGGGCATTTTGCTTATTTAATAGGAAGATATCTCTGATATACATGAATATTCTCACTTTAAAAATTAAAATTCATAAGCAATTTGATGTGCAATTTTATTTGTGAAATTGTCTTACAGATATTTTCTGAATTTCTGGCAATTTCAAGAGTTGAGTTCTCTTTAAGATCTGTAAAACCAGGAATTGCTGTAAGTCATATAAAAGTTACAAGGCTATCTTCAAAGGTAGGGATGAGTCACATTATACGTGCTTATTGAAAATGCTATCAAAATACTTAAGAAAAGAAACCAAGATAAAGGCAAAATACGGTACCAATATTCAACTAGCTTTTCTGATGTTAAGGTTGTATGCAAGGTAAACCTCTAAAACTTAATCCTATAATCAGTGGCTTAACTCAAACAACAAAAAGTTTGGATCTATGAAATATGAGATAAAGGAAAAACCCTGTATGTATGTAAAGTTTTTATTATTAATATTCAGTCCCAAGCAGCTAGAAATAAGTGACCCCTTGAAGTGCCCTCTCTTTTTAGAAACACACACAGGACTCTTTTTATATTACTATTATACTGGTTCACAGAATATTATACATTAGAACTGTCCTTTTGTGATAATTATTTCAGGATGAACAACAAAGACCTAAAGCAGCCAAAGGTCTTGTGGATAATTTAAAGGGTGGAAATGAAATCCATATAAAGTTTTACAACATAATGCATTTTAAAATAGCACTCCATAAAGATGTAAATCAATTAGCTCTTGGAAAGTTACTCAGGGCTGTTTTCTTCCACAACTCAAGCACACACCCACCATTCTGACTTGCTCAACATTCTTGGCAACTCATTGCCTCAAACATTTCCAAGCTACAGAGGAATCTTGAGGTTCCCAGTTCATCCCACTTCTCATGAAGGAAGGCAAAACAAAGGCCCAGGGCTGGGAACCCTCCTCCAGGTCAGTAGGATTTGTACTACCGGGCTCCAGTCCCACATTCCCAAGCCACTTTTATTGGTGGACAAAGTAGGCTGTTGTTTTTCACTTCGGGGTTCACGTATTAATCAATCTCGAATTTGTAAGAAAAGTGTATTGGAGGAGTGATACAAAATGTAAAAGGTGGAAGTATTAAAACAGTATGAAGTTTGAGCCCAACTGGGGCTGTCTCTCTGTCACATCATGTCTTCAAGGCTCGTTCCTGGACTCACGCTCCCTTCCCATCGATATGTTTGGCCTTGGAAACCTCATCCTCCTTAGATAGCTCTGTTACTGCAGCACAGTGTGAAAATGACTTTCAAACCTAAGTCTCGAAGCCCCAGAACTGAACACCTAGCCGCAGAGTGGACGTTGCCACCTTGGATTTTACTCAGTGTGTCCTATGCTGACCCCAACGTCCTCCTCTTCAAACCTGCTGTCCCTCCAGGTTCTCCATCTCCGATAATGAGAAGGGGCTCAGATCTAAACACTGTTCCTTCCCACTGTTCTCACCACCCACTTCAAATGATCACCCAAAGAACTACAACGGTACCTACCATTGAGTATCTCTAATTTATATAATCTAAAGAAAAATATGAATTTAGAAATACCTACGGAAGAACATCCATTGTAATATATTTCCTTCCAGTTTTAATTTTTTCTAGGTTTCTGACACGATTGAGACCTAATTCTGTCTGTATAATTGGGATCAAACCTTTGTATTTTATATACTTTTTAAAGTGAACATTATAAAATGAGCATTCTAAAATATACTGGAAACTTTAAAAAAAACCATTGTATCAGACACATTATAGTCCATCTTATTAATACTTATATTTAAGTATCTCCAAACTACTGGATTATTTCCCTTTTCCCAAATATTTGCTATAAAACACCTTCCCCCTCACAATCTTTGTTCATATCTCTTTGTCCCTCAGGATAAATTTTTAGAATTTATTTGAAAAGTTTATATATTTTATAGGCTATAGCCACATACTACTAGGATGTCTTCTAGAATGGTTTTGCCAATTTACTTTCCTACTAACAGTTTAGATATTATTTCAAATCCTCACCATCCTAAAAAGTAAATATTTGGATCTCATCTTATAGATGAGGAAACTGGCGTGCAGAGTAGTTCTATCTTACCCAGATCAACGGTGCTGGCGCTGAGTTCAGAACCAGCAGCCGGCGTATCCCAAGTCTGTCCTTCTCACCGGACAGGCTGCTTCCCCATTCTTCATAATTTCACACAAATGCACACAATACACACACACTCTCTCTTGTCCCTGTTTCTTCTCACTGACTCCCCTGGTTTAGGATGTGAAACTCAGCCCTTTAAGGAATACACCTTGATTAGGCATTCACTAGTAAGCCAAGCTCTGAGCCAAACATTAGGGAGAATTGGCAACATAAATAATCCTATTTTTAAACCACCACTACCTCCCTCTACATACAGAATAAAGTCTGGGCACCTCAACACAGCATTCGAAGGCGTCCTCAGCACCACGCCCTGCCCCTCTCGGGGTCTCAGTCCCGGCTATGCATCAGAAGCGCTGGCAGTACTTTTGAAAAGTGGAAATGGCCAGCCCCAGCCTCACAGGTGGAGTCGGGGTACCTGTGTTTCGAACGTTCCACAGCGAAGGTAGAGATCATCTCTGCCTGAACCGTGCCAAGCCCGCTCCACTCCGTGACTCCCTGCCTTTGCCTAAGCCTTTAATTCAATCCAGAACTTGCTTTCTCCTTGAAAGGGCCAGTTATTAAAGGCCCAGATGAACGATCCCAGGCTTCACGGACGCCAGCCCAACCACCTCCCTGTTTCCATCTGTGGCCAGGCATTCACTTCAAACACTTAAATCCATTCCACTTACAAGTATCTACTCAAGGCAATCTCTACCACAGTGTAGGTTCTTAGAAGGCAAGGGCTGGGTCCTGTTCATCTTCATATCCCCCCGAGGTGCACTCGGTAGATCTTCCCACGCTCTAAGCACTCAGTTAATGTCTGCAGAACCGAAATGCTTTTCAAATCAATTGCTGAAGATTTCCAACCAAACTGACCCATCACTCTTCTTTTAGGGCCAGCCGATGTTGGCGGTGACCCATCCACTGGCACTCTGGGATGCACTAACCACCATTGTCATAAATTCCCAAAATGTGGTGTGGTTTCCATGTTCACCATATTACAAGACCACATCATCTTCATATTTAAATCCCCAGGACCCCTAAACAGTTTACCAGGAATAAGCTTGGGGTATATTTCTCTAGTGCTAAAGTAGTTAGGACCTGACACCGGGTATACTGTTTTACTGAAAAATATTTTGTCCATGGGAATTCCATTATCCTTTGCAAAGAAACCAAAAAATAGATCTCCTGCATATAGTGCCTATTATTGACAATGGCCAATTCAATTAAAAAAATTATCTTCTGACCCAAATCTTTAGAAATATATTATTTAGTTAACATATATTTAGCATCTCAGAAACAAATATGATAGTACCAGATAAAACAAATCTTTCTTTTTTGGAAAATATCCCTGATATTTCTCTAAGTCAGGAGTTAAATTTTAAGCAATATCAAATCTGCACTTTTATCATATTTCTGTTTTCTAAGAATTATACCAAATATCCCCATATGAATGTCATGAAGGGTAACTAAATTTCATTAAGGAGTAGCAAAAGGAGGAAATGATCTCAATCTCTCCAGAACTGTGACTCTTACTTATGGCTCTTGTGAGAAATTCTCTTTTTTTGGTGGCTAGACTGAACCCAAACGGTGTGTACAAATATTTTTAAAGGTGAGATAACATACTCAATAAATTAGTACACATTATTCACACATGAACCCTGGGCCAAGGAAAGACACGCATACCTGCTGGGATCTTGCAGCAGATCTACTGCTTCTCTCAGTTGTTCAATCATCGCTATATCCATGTCCTGGTCTTTGGATGAACTTATTCTGTAGCATGAACCGGGCATAAGAATGAAAATGATTACTGGAACGTGGATATTATCCAGAATCTTAAGAGCAAACGTATAAAAATCCATCTAACATATAAAAATGATTTTGACAAGCTCAACAGGTGTCAGTTCCCTGTGGAGTGGATTGCCAGAGGGCAGCTGAGGTGGGGCTACTGGGTGGGGGAAGCCCAGCTCTGCTATAAAATAGCAGCTCACACAAAGTCTCGATGCCCACGGGTTTGCATCTGCTCCTCTATAAAATCAAGGCAACGGACGGGCTGGGTGGTTCTCACACTGTGCTTTCATGAGCCCGTGGGCGGGGGTGGGGTTGCACAGGGGTGCCCAGCTGCAGCAGGTCTGCACGACTTCTGGCTCTTCCTGCTCCAGAGCAACCAATGTGGCTCAGTTTTACTGCTTTCATACAATATGGGACTTCACTAGGGGATAGTGGTTCTCAGTGCAGGTTCTTTATGCAGCAAAATCATCTGTGGCGCTTAAAAAAAAAAATGCCAAGCCAGATACTGGGGCTTGGGCTTTTTATTAAGCTCTACAGGCAAGGTTGAGAACAACAGGTATAAGATTATGAATGGGGTTTCCAAAGCTTTATAGACAGATGGCCCTTGAACGACACGGGCTCAAATTGCATGGGTCCACTTATACACAGGTTTTTTTTTTTTCCAATAAATATATTGGAAAATTTTTTAGAGATTTGTAACAATTTGAAAAAATTCACAGATGAACTGCATAGCCTAGAAGTACTGAAAAAGTCAGGGGAAAATCAGTTATTATTGTAAGAATATAGTATATAATACACATACAAAATATGTTAATTGACTGTTTATGTTATTGGTAAGTCTTCTGGTCAACAGTAGGTTATTAGTAGTTAAGTTTGGGGGGATTGAAAATTATAGGCAGATTTTTGACTGCGCCCAACCCCTGCATTGTTCAAGGGTCAGCTATAGTTTAAAAAAACACTCTCCCTATAAAATCTCTTTCCCCATAATTCTATGATTCTGTAATCAAACTAGTCCTCCTTGACATTACAGAAATATATTCAATGAATAGCTGATAATACTGGACAGTGATTTGAAAGGAACTTAGCAATGTTTTTAAAGGTCAGAAAAGATCTGATCATGGTTACTGCTTTCCACTACAGAACATGAGCCAATGTGTTTCTCTAAGTGGAGAAACTTTTTTTTTTATATATTTATTTATTCATTAGAGACAGAGAGAGAGAGAGAGAGGTAGAGGGAGAAGCAGGCTCCCAAGGAGCAGGGAGCCCAATGCGGGACTCAATCCCAGGACCCTGAGATCATGACCTGAGCCAAAGGCAGACACTTAACCATCTGAGCCACCCAGGCGCCCATAAGTGGAGAAACTTTTTAACAATATAGAAAATCCTCACTCAGGGGAAATCCCTCCCAAGGTATGAAGGAAGATCTAGGCCTACATGACAGATCATGGAAAACAAAATCCTGGGAACCAAAAATCTACTGTATGCCACATGGTTCAAGCTCAATTCCCCTGGAAATCATTCATCATCTGATAGATGACTCATGCCCTCCCCTGTAAAGCTGGCCAAGGAAATCCTCAGATGCAATCGAGTTGAAGGGCTATCTCTATCTGATGTGAGATTCCTTGGGTTCAATCCCAGCCCTCTGGGACCTTAGGACAGTCTCTCTCTGCCTCAGTTTTGTCCCATGTGAAACGAGGGATAACGATAGAACTTATCTCATAGGATTGTTGTAAAGATGACATGAGTTACTAGCTGTGAAGTATTTAGGACAGTGCCTAGCACATGGCATTTAATAAATGTTATCTATTACAACTGTTAGACATGGGACCAAGACGTGAGAGGCATATGGTTTTCTCAGATCTTGAACCTGAAGACAGTTCAAGGTAAAGCGTGACTGGGACTATATATTGCTCTGGGTCCAGTTGTTGGTTTCTTCAGACAAATGGAAGTAAGCTAGAATCTCCAGTGTAAGAATTTTATCTAATTTCCTGAATCACATTCTATCCACAGCCTCCAGTCAGATAAAACTCTAGGCCAAGGAAGAGGTCTGACCTTGCACTGTGACAATAAGCATCTGACAGAGAAAAACTTGCAACTTATTGATATAACATTGGGCGAGACTATCAGCTTGACCAAAGAAAAGCAGACCAAAATTCTATCATGACAGGGCTGCCTTCTGCTTGAACCATGAACTTTACAGGATGGTGGCTCATAACCAGGCCCTGGGTACTCACATTCCCTCAGGTTGCCAGTGCGTGTCCTCTTCTATCCGTAACAGTTCTTCACAGTCCTCAGCCCTATCCTGTGGACAGAACACACGGGTCTTCTGAGAGCCACCGGCTATCAACAGTCCACAGTCAAACCCTGCCCTTAGGCCACGTTCACACTAGCATTACTCTCAACAGCCAAAAGGTGGGAACAATCCAAGTGTCCATCTACAGATGAATGGTTAAACAAAATGTGATCTTTACATACAACGGAATGTCACTGAACCTTCAACAGGAACGAAGTTCTGACACATTCTCGTCAGTCACGAGAAGCCAAATACCGTAAGATTCCAGCTCTGTGAGCGACCTACAGGAGTCCCTCATAGAGACAGAAAGCAAAATGGTGGCTCCCAGGGGTGAGGGGAGGAGGGAATGGGAAATTAAAGTTGAACGGGTACAGTGTTTCCGTTTGACAAGATGAAAAGAGTCCTGGAGATAGACGGTGGTGACGCTGGCACAACTGTGTGAATGTACTCACCACTAAACTGCACACTTAAATATGACAAAAATGATAAGTCTTACTTTACGTGTATTTTACCGCAATTAAAAATAAAATTAAATTTAAAAAAAGAACAATAAAAAAAATTAAAAAAAAAAAAGACCTGACCCAGGACCACAGTACCTGTTAACTTAAGAGTCAGAAATGTAAAGTTCTATTTCTTATTGCCCTCTTAGCACCTCCTTATGTTCAGATTCCTCTGTTAGTTGGGCTCGTCGGTCACATGAGGAAGCGCGTTCTACTGTTTGTGAGAGGAGGGGTGTGTGTGTGTGTGTGTGTACACGTGTGTGTGTGTGTACACGTGTGTGTGTGTACACGTGTGTGCGTGTGTGTACTCTTGAGGAAAAAGAAAGTGTAAAATAATGAACACAGAAAATGCCTCCAGTTGCATCGAATAGTTTCATGCATACCGCACCCAAATCTCACTGAAATGTGCCCCCCCCCCACATACACCGTTATTTTCCCAAATGAACGTTGTGACGGGCTTAGTTAGCACGGTGCATCCCACTGCTAAGACTTCCATGTGCTTCTTGTCCACTGTCAGCTCTGACACAGAGCCATGCTGCCTTAACGCAGCCTACAGCCAGAAAAGAAGCCACCCCTGAAGGGCAGTACATTCCTCAGGCAAGGAAGGAACAAGAGACAGACCCAAGGACTGTCTCAGACCCAGCCCATTCTCCAGATACATCATTGAGAAAAGTCTTCTTCTGAGGAGGTGCCTAGCACTGGATGCCAGGCTCTGGCTTAAAAAACACTCAGACTTTTATTAATTATAGATATAGTGCATAGTAAAGTAAACACAAAATTATTGTGTCACTATCCAAATAAGAGTGAAATTCATGGGTGAAAATATACTACCAGAAATGAGCAAGAAAACATGTTCTAATCTCTCTTTGTTGGGTTTCAACTACAGGAGCCAAGGGTATTTCCTTCTAATTTTCAGTTTCATAATAAAAGAATAGCCAATAGTATAAAACACCACTTTTTTTCCAATATGCAAAACAGGGCTTACCGATTCTTTTTGCTAAGTTACAGGGTTGTACAGTTCATCCTCATTATTTGTGGGTTCCATTTTTATGAATTTACCTACTCACTAAAATTCATTTGTGAATGAATCAATAAATCAATACTTGTGGGGATTCTCCAGAGCGGTGAAAACCTTGAGTCCACAATATGTGTGTGTTCCCAGCTGAGGCTGAACAAAGCAACGCTCTGCCCTCTCATTCGGACCCAGCCCAGCAGCCATCAAAGCACCAACCTCAGGAAATAAGGACGAGCACCTGGAGACCTCACACCGGCTCTACCACAGTAAGCTCGGGACCATCATTCTCATGAGCCTCAGTGAAAATGAATTTTATCCAATTACCCTTGTGATTCCTGGGGGCCACAATCTGAGCCAGAAGGACTGGCAGAAACACACCAATCATGTCTCAAAGTGGGGCCTTCACCACGAGCGTTAGCAAAGGGCTAGTTTTTCTCTATTCTTTTTTGCTGCTACTATGATGAAGGTTCAACCTGAAAACACTGTGACTTCATCCAACCTTTCAACACCTCAGTGCAAGGATAAGAGCTCAGGAATAAGTGTCCTCAGAGTGACCTTCCAAGAGAAGACATTCATTTCTAGATTTTAAGAGTCTCCACTTTTCTCTTTACACTATGGACATACTCCCAAGAAAAGCATTCACCTAGAATACATGGAAAAGAACGTGAAACGGTCTATTTTAACTTTTAGTGGATGGTGATGGTAATGCTGACATGTCTGCCAACTTGCACTGAGAGGTGGAAAGCTAAGTAATCACTGAATATAAAGGAAATCACACACATGTACAGACACACAGAGAGGTATGACAGGGACCAGCTCCTACCATCAGAAAATAGACACCCCAAGCTTTAAGAAGGTATAGAAACCGGAGGAAACTGGCAGTAAGATGACATTTAAGGTGATGGATTGGTAACCTTGAACTTAAATTCTAAGGCACCAAACAGAAGAAAATTTTTTAAAAATCAGCGGATCCTCAACTTGCCTTAATATAGGTTATAAATTCTGAACGGAGAACATCTGTTCCATCAGTAAATTGGTCTCTTTCTTCTCCTGAGTTGTCATTGTCACCCAAAAGGGAAGGCTCTGGTTGAAATTCCTGATGAGAGTCCCCTATTAGGAAAATGTAGAGAAAGACAAAAAGATGGTTTCATGAAGAGATGAGCAAAGCACAGACGGCCCTCAAATACCATCGGACTATTTTCAGTCCCTGCTCCTGCCTCTTCTGGAGGTCTATGAATGACCCAACTTTTCTCTTCCCTGAAAAGTGGGATGAAAAGATGAATAAAGGAGGGAAAACAGAAAAAGAAATAGAAACCCCCCCCCCCCCCACGGTGAACTGGAAAGTTAAGGCCTCTTTATGGCTTCATCCCTTAACAAAGAAATGAAATCTCCTATAACTTTTTTAAGAAACAGAGGAAAGCACGTTTGGAAGAGGCAAAAGGAACACCAAGCAGATCTCTTCTCCATGATCTGCAAACTGAAAAGAACCAAGTAGGGCCACCTTTAAGGACTCCTACCCAGCAGAATGCTCACTTCTAGAACAGAGAGGAAAAAACCCACTGGTGACAAATTACGTAATTCTTTTATTTTAAAAATTTGCCTAAGACACTACCTCCTATACCGTATAATGTCACACAGCTTATCTAAGCTAATAAAATGGCAGTTTTATTTTTGCATAGAGTATACAGTGATTTTTTTTTGGACAATGTATGGTTCCAGTCATAACCTCACATACATGTAAATGCTAAATTTAAAAACCTGAAGGTAAAAAGTGAAAGCAAACACTAGACATTGAGTTGGTTCACACAGCTCTCCCATCACTAATGAGAGCATTGTTAAACTACTAGGGAGATAATCTGTATATTAACCTAGTTCTATACTGTTCATATATCATGAAATCATCTCTGCCACAAATCATTAAACACAAATCATTCACATTAAATGAAATCATCTCTGCCACAAATCATTAAATTTTAGTATTTTCTTTAAAAATCATTGAATAAACAGGAGCAGTAAAAAAAAAAAAAAAAATACTGCCCTAATGTAATCAAATGAGGGCTTCTCACTAAGATATGAAATATATTGCTAGGATTTTCAAGGTATATAGGACATAAAGTACTTAGTGATCACTTGGTGATTGTTAGAGAACCACAGAATTTGAGAGCTACTGAAGACCTTACATATTACCTAATCTAATCACCTCACTTAACGGTGAGAAAATTAAGGTCAACCGTCTTGTCCAAAGTCAAGTGGATTCCTGGGCACACATCTCAACTACATTTCCCATCTTCACATGTGGCCATGTATCCAAGCCTACCTTATAGGCGATGGGCACTCCTAGGCTCAGTTCACTAAAAACCTCCTGTGAGCAAGCCTCCATGCTTGGCCAGCTTCTGGTAAAACAGGACTTGGGAACTTTGGAAATCTTGTGTTAAAGATGGTGGAGTCACAGCATGAAAGCAGCTTAGGCCTTTGAATCATTGCTTGGAGGGGAGCTGCCCGTCAATCATGAACTCCCATGCAGACTTGATCTGGACTGTGTTAAGCCAATGAGATCTGGGATTTTATGTGCTACAACAACTGGTGTGGCCTAATATATCTATACATCAATATTTGCTTTCCAAGAATGGATTTAAAGGCTGGTATATAAATCTTCAAAACGAGAACCACTCTACTACTTACTAGCTGTGTGATCACTGGCAAGTTACTTAAACTCTTTGAGCCTTGGTTTACTCACCTGTAAAATGGAGATGATTAGAATATCCATCTCAGAGTTCTGAACTTTAAATGAGATCACCTTCACAGATTAGCACAGAGCCTGGTGCACAGGAAATGCTCGATAAACTTTAGCTATTACCAAGGCCCTATTTGTGTCGATTGTAAACACAATATTTGAAACTTCAAACAAGCACGTTCTCCCCATCTTTCATTCTCACACCTTTAACTGGGCTAAGGCGATGGCAGGAGTCCTCCTTGACGATCTGTTCTTCTTCCATGATGTTCGACATCGGCACATTGAGGCTAACAGCGTCTTCATCAGAAGGCTGAAAAGAAACAGTGCACTGCTTCATTCGCGGGACAAGCATTATCGATGTAGATTAAGAGAAAGCTACGTGATAAAAAAAATACTGCTAATTCTCAAAAACATAATATTGAGTAAAAGGAACCAGATACAAAGAACAATTCCACTTACATAAGTTCAAAAACCAGCAAAACTAATCTGTGGTATTTGACGTCAGGACAGTGACTACTCTTGGCCTGGAGGCTGGATGTGTGAGTGGGCTTTCTGGGGTGCTCGTAAAGCTCTGTTTCTTGTACTGGCTGTTGGCAATGTGGGTGTGTTCCACTTCGTCAAAATTCACTGAGCTAACACTCAAGTGTTTCTCTGTACATATGTTTTGAGCTGAAATTTTGTCAGGTACCTGATGGCATTTCCAACCTAAGAGCAATAGTCAAAGCACTAAGAAGGGCTATGTTATACCTGACGGAACGAAGGAGTAACTAAATGTACTATCACACTAGCCCTAAGACTGACTCATCAATCCTTGTCACAGTAACGGTACTCTGAGACCTGACGACACCAGTTTCCCAAAACTACGTTAAGGTTTCATGGGGCTAGTCACCACAAGCGGGCAATATCGGTGACAATATCTCATTTATCCACAGTGCATCTTATGTGCAACGTTAAGCTCCGGTTTATTTCCCTGTGTGAGACTGAGGAATATACAGGCATTTCGGCTGCGTCAAATACATAAAAGTGCTGAATGACCGTAGTGCTTAAAAGGACGTGTGTTCTGTGCAATTTTCAGAATAAGGCTTCGATTTGGTAATCAAAGTCAGTTGTCTCTGGGGGGCTTGCTTCCCACACTAGCTGATGAAGTTTATTCAGATAATCTACGATTCTGTGACTGATGAAATATGGAGCCTCATTTACTTTCCTATGTCTCCATTTTCGTGTGGCTATTTAGTGAAGGGCTTTCCAAATCACAGGGATCATGAACCTCCACAGAACACATCTCAGGGACTCGTGGGCTGCTCCTAAATTCCTGAAGCCGTGACTTTCAGAGTTCAGTGTTCATTTACCTTTGGACACGTGCACAAATTGTTTAGAAACTGACACAAAACAAGTGTGCATTTCATCCATTCAACAGATACTCATTTGGATTCGGCCGCCAATTTTTTTTTGCATGTTTATCTTGACAAAAATCTTAGAGACAAATGCTAAATCAATCAGACAAGGGCAACAGCCAAAGAAAGGGAATGAGATGTGCTTTCTGAATGCCACAATGAAACAGAAGTGGGGAGCAAGAGAAACTGACCATAGATGGTAACGTATTTGCCAGACAAAGTGAAAATAGAAAGCTACACTGGATAACTCAAGGCCCTTTTCCTTCTAAAAAACAAATTGCTTGGAGGTGTTCTCAGGTAACGAGGCTACAATGTGAGACAAAAAAAGGCCAAAGGGAAGAAGCATGCACTGATTCTGTCGAATACAACCCTTTTTCTAGTCCTTCCTGCCACCCTCCTCCCATCTTAAAAACTTAGCAAAATTCCAAAGATATGCATCTAGTTAAAAGGGAGGAAATAAACCCTTGGCCTCCTTTTGGAATGATATTAGCATGCTACTTGTATTAAGTGAGAACAAAAGGATAATGAAGTTCTTTGTGTGATGTTTTATTAATGAACTTAATTATCCTTAAAAAACAGATAAAGGATAAAGCAGAGTCTGTTTTAATTTCATAGAAAATAAGCTTAGGGTGAGTAATTTCTGAAATAATGGGACATTTCAGGGGACTTAGGAGTTTTAATAAAGCTAAGGGGCATGAATTAAATACAACTTATAAAGCAATGTGTTGAGTATTTTCTCTCCCAGGGAGCTACAGTAAACTATTCATGTGGCTTCATGAGAGTAATTTTCTTTTATTGAAATTGGCCTTCTCTTTCTGCCTACAAACTCCTTTTGAAATGTTCTGTATTAGAAAGATTTTAAGGTATCCTAACTTTTTAATACATTGCTTTATAAAGCATTTCGTAGGAAATAAATGCAAGTATCTTAGCTACATATTAACCCTCAAAGACCTGAAGAGAACAGGGAAAAGGCATCTTTCTTGGAGTCACACACAGTACAAATGTGAACTCCTTAAATGGGGTAATTGACTTATTAATTACATCTTCAAAGAGTAGTATAATGTTTCAAAACTCAATAACTACAAAAACTCAATAAATTTCCTCAGAAGAGAAGATCTGATGATTCATCTATCCCCTACCCCAGCTATCCCTTCCAGCTCCCCTGCTCAAGAAACCCCATTTAATGGTACATTAGTGAAAGGTTTTGGGGACTGTAACTATAAGTGACATAAATATGCTAAATGAGCTCTTTATAACCACTTCAGGAAGCTCTAGTGTGGGAGGCCTCTTAGCTTACAAATAACCCAACTTTTATCCAGTTGTCTGAAAAGAACACAATCGAAGAGTTTCAGGAAAACAAATATTGCTATAAAAATTATGGCTACTTAAAATGGCATTTCCTGTGGGTAAACTGCTAAAATGCAATGCACATTTGCGTCCTTAACATTTATGCATGCGAATAACTTTTTTCCTAAATTATTCTGTCACTTAGAAACAAACACATTTATAGAAATGCCTCATGGGCACCTGCACACCACTCTTCGTCATTTCATATTTATGAAACATTCAAGAATATTCTAGGTAATGTGAGGAGTGTGGTGGAAGGGGAAGGGGATAGGGATGTTTACAAAATATTAAATATGCAGCAAAAGCTAAAAACTTGGAGGATTTCAAATTGCTTTCGCGAACATAATCACACGTTCTCACACAGATGCATTAACGCCCTTTACCACAGAGGAGTTCAGGAATTCAGGCAGATAGATCTAGCACAGAAAGAAAAAAAAACTAATCACAAACTTTACCTCTGTGGCAGATAAACGTTTATCTCCATTATCACTTCCGACACCCGAATCAGAATCCTTCTTGCTGGGATAGATGCCAACAGTACGGAATCCATTTAGAAAAAATTGAAATCACAAAGTTCACAACAAGATACATCAATTTACATTCGAATAATGACTTTCACTATACAAATTTTATTATTACCATAAGGCAACAAATCAGCCCAAAATTAAAGGAGGTGGAGACAAGGGCCTAATAATCAGATATTCTTTCTAAACAGAGGACAAGATAAATTCTTTGTGTTCAGGGTTACTCTAACCAAGTAGCCTGTTCTTTGAAACAGTTAACAATTTTCTTATCTTATGGATTCTAGTGTCTAAAAAACCAAAAACTGCCTAATTGCTTTTACCTTTTCTAAGAGGCTTTTACTCTTATATGGTTACTCTCAGTAATTCTGTAGGCTTTTATCCAGTGACTAAACAAATTTGATGTTTATAAAAATAAAATAATGAATACATATTTTAAGTATTATATAAAAGGTACCATTAGAGTAGGCTGAGATTTTAAGTCACCATGTTTTTTAGTAAAAAGTGAAGCAAAGGTCTCTGCAGTGAAGACCCCTCAAAACAATCTGTGTTTCTATACATGTGTTCAGTGTGGGAACTTTGTTCTTTGAAAATTCAAGGCCCAATTTATGCCACAGAAAGGCCAAGGGCATGTGAAAGGATTCTAACACTTCCAAAAAGGAAATGGCACAAACTATGCACGCTGCATTTTTAAAAGACAATTACAAAACAAAACCTGCAGTTTTTCTTAACAATGTTCTGGAGGCAGATTAAAAATTAATGATTAAAAAGACATGCCTGAGATTGATACGGTTGTTTTAATTTAATTAATTTTAACTTAATTGACTTATTTCTGATAAGTAAAAAATACCTATATTTATATTATAGATTGCATTTATAAGGATATATATATATGCATATAACATACATGTATGTACGTATACATATCCACATGCACACAGAGCACACACATTACCCAGGAAAGACTGATTATTGACTAGAATAGGGAAGATAAGATTTGCAAGATGCCAAAAGGTTATCAACAGCACCTATTTTCTCTCTCTTATTCCAAAATGCTGAAACACTTGAGGTATAAATCTGCATTGGTTAAGTGAGGCAAAGGGATTTTTGGAGTTACCTGCCTGGAGGCCCCAGCCTCAGCAAATTCTAAACGGGGGCTTTGAGTGACTTCAGTCACACTCACCTATCTTCCACGTGCTGGTGGAAATGTGGCCTCTCCATCGTGTGGAGATCAAGGGAGTCAGCTGTCTTAATCTGACATGCTTGTATGCTCAGATACTTGAATATGTGCACTTTGCCCTTTGTGCAAATCTATGGAGAAATTAATAATACATATTTGGTTTTCAATGACAAAACAAAATGTAAACACTCGACATGGAGGCTCTGTATATTTTAACTTTTGCATTTTCATTTTAAGTAACACTTCAAAAATACACGCCAAATTTGACCTCTCCAAAACACATGAGAATTTAGGCAATCATTTCTTCCAAATTCTACTTTGAATAGAAAACCATCCTAACAGAAATGTGTCTAAGTCTAAATAGTGTAAAAAAGTAGAGAAGTCAGATACCTGACACGGTAACATTCCAATTCTGGAAGGATTGATTTTGTTCCCACACAGTTTAACAGCTGAACTTGGAACTTATCTCTAAATAACCAACAATCATATGTGAAAATGTTTAAACTCCATTTCTCAGCTCACATGAAAGTACGGAATATATTACTCCTGTGATAAGCCATACACTCCATGAAGGCGTTTCCAATGTGTGTACAAATGCTAACCTAATCAAACATATAATCCTAGGATTAGAGTGATCAAGACAGTGAGTGGAACGCTGGTGAACGGACTTGACGTAGCAGAAGACAACTGATGGTAGTTGGATTCACCCAAGGTTTCATCTTTCAGAGATTGTGATCATGTCTAAAACAATATTAATTCAGCAGAATATCAAAGGCCCAGCTCTGCTGAGAGTTTCCCATGCAGTATTGATAGCATATCCCACAGTGAAACAGCTTCGCTGCCATCCCTCACCTGTGCTGGAGGAGACTGCAAAGGGTTGTTCTCAAGTAGTAATACTTGCAGCTGTTTCATCTGTCTAAAACAAATGGGAATCACGAGCACTTTATTGCAGGAAAAGTCAAACTTTACCAAGGGAAGATCTACTAGTTCTAAAGAACAGGGGGGAAAAAAAGAAAAAAAAAGAAAAAGAACAAATTCAGAAAGCAATAAGATTAAATGGCTAAACATTCAAACACTAATTCTCTGCTTACCAGGAAAAATATCAGTTAGCATAATCAAAGCAAGTTATGCATCAGGAATATGTGGTATGCGTATAAAATATTTTACTAAAGGGGAGAGGGAAATCTTTCATGGAGAGCGCAATAATTTTCAATTGTTGTTAGTTCTGGTAAGAGCTAGAAACACACTTGACATTTACAGTATCTATTGTTTAGAAAAGCCTTTCTTCCAGCAAAACAATCACATAAGCCATACCACACAGGGTTAGGTTTCATAGGACATGTTTATGTTTTAACTTCAATTGTGAGCTTATGAACAATGTGCTAATCATAAAATATTCTTATCTAGTCAACGTATCTGGGCTGGCATAATCTCAGAACTAGTTACAAGAAATATGTTCATGGTTTTTTAATTCCACTTTTAAAAACTAAATGCTATCTAATTCAGAATTTTGCAGTGGACCCTGTAATCCTGATTTGATGAGGCTCAATTCTACTGCTTTTAAAAAAGTCTTCTGTAGTTCCACAAACAAGACCGAACATTATATTTAGCTTAAAATCCCCACCCAGTGGCATAGTAAACGCTCAGTAATTTCAAGCACTCCAACCGACACTGGCAGCTACAAGGAACGAAGTCAAATATATTCCATAGAGCAAAGAGGCTGAGGGACACCAGACATGTAGAGGGACACGGGGCAAACCGGCAAACCGCTAAGATCTCTGCGTGAGACACTCTGGTGGGTTCATGTCAGAAGGGGCCTCATCATGTTTATTACAGGACTTGGTAAGGGGTGAAATACAGTGCTTTCAAAGACACAAGAAGTTCCAAAGTGGAGGATAGGCAGGCACTATATAAAGTGACCTGCAGTGAGAATTAACCCAATTCCTTCTCTCCCCCTAGTATGCCCTAGGGTTTTCACCTGACTCAGCTATGCTATTTCAAGTTCCACAAATAAAGATGCTCTTAGCAACCAGTATCTCTTCTCCTATTCACCTGGCTCTGGGCCTCTGGGTGTGTAAGGGACTTTCCTTCTTTCATGCTTTAGTGAATTACATTGTATTTAAAAAATAGAGTCAAGTTGACTCAAGTGCTAGAAGAAAGGCAGAAGAGCATCCAACTCAGCAGGTCCCAAGCTCAGCTCTGTGTCAATTGCCCTGAGTAATTCACTGCCCAAACCCAGTCCCCACCCACTACCCCCAACAGCGGGGTGGATGATTTGCCTCACACCCTACTCATCCTGGAGGTTGCCTTGATGAAGGCTCTGTGAGCAGCAGAAGGTGAAGGAGAGAGGGAGGAAGAGAACCTGGAGGACAGCAAATCAAGAAAATCAAAGGAAAAGGGAAAGTAAGATCCCTTTCACTTCGTAGTTTATTTCTAAAACAGGGCTAAGGCTTAGAGGGATTTATATACGAGACGAATATCTCCTTGCTGTAACCCTTAGTGATATTAATCCATCTCTGAGACTGTTAATTTTACTCACTAAACTTAGGTTGGCAAATTAGTGGCAAAATCTAACTGGAGTCTGGATCTTCAGCAAGTCTTTGCCGCTGAAAATGAAGACTCTTAAGCAAGACTGAGGGCCAAGTTCCTGGCAGCCGTAGCAGGAAGGGGAGGAGAGGCAACTTAAATAAATAAGGTAAATAAAGTAAGAATGGTTTTTATAATGACTGTTCCTGTTAATTGCAGTTTGGAACACAACTACCATCTTAGTTTAGGAAAACGAGAGCCTGGCAGTTTCCTAACAAGAAAATGGGGGTGGGGGTGAGGGGTGATGATAACTCCAGCCCAGAAATGGTCAAAAGAAACCGGGCAGGAAAAGGGAGGAAGAAAAAAAAATCCCAAGGAATCTTCTGTTGCAAAGAAGGTCAATGACTGGCTCCTTTAATCTTAACTCTGTCCATTCCGGTCCTAGAAAAACAAAATATGGTCTCCTCATTGCAGTATTTGTAGTAAAAGCACCACAAAATTGATATGGGTAATTAGGCCACAGACTTGTTTTCCCTCCTCAGATTGAAAGCATACGGGGAGGGGTACTCACAGAGGAAAAACAAGTCAATATGGAAAATCTTTAAATTCACTGCCTGAAAGCACTATCAATGCTCTTTTGTTAATAGAGTTCTCCAGAGTGAAGCAAAAAAGAAACTTGATATTCAGGAAGTTATAAAAAATAAAAAAAAAAAAGATTTTTCCAGTAAACTGAAGTTTTAGCTTTTTAATATTTTTAATATTTTAAAATATTAAACCTGAGAAAACACAATTATGAAAAGGATAGAAATGTATAACTGATCTTTTCAAGGGAAAGGAATGCTCTTAAGGTAAGAGCATAGGGAGTGCTGAGAGAAAGAAAAACCTTGGTTTGCAGACACACTGTTTACACGTTTCTAGACTATTATAGGCAACCGTGAAATGACTCTCTTACATTTTTCTTTTGAAAATGAGAGCCTGATGTTCTGTAATGATTTTTCAATGATTAGCATGAGAGCTACATTTAGAAGCCAGTTTTCTTTAATGCCACAAAAGGTTAAATGCTTAGAAATGTGCTGTTGGTAAGAGTGTTTCCCCTTTGCACTTGCTCAAACCAAGAAAAACAATTTCATCCATTCAAAATGGATTAGACAATGACAGAATGAAAAAAATCAATGTTTTCATACCAAGTTATCTCAAGCAATAAAGCAATACATCCTTGCGCAGAGACAGTTTCTAATTCTACTTCTTTAAAATGCTGGTCAGTGCAAGAAAGGTGACGGATGGCAGGTAGGCATTCAAACCTCCCATCTATAAAGCACATTGGCATTTTATAAAGTTCCTTCCCTTCCATGAGCTTCATCTGCCTGCCTTCAAACCAAAGATCAAGATGCAGGAACAGAATAATAAAAATCAGGCAGTTCTCAACTAGCTGCAGTTGTGTCAGATTAACCAAATGCTTTCGTTTTTGTTTCCAAATATATGCTTTTGCTTTGAGGTATATTTTTAATTATATATTTGAAATCCGGTATGCCTCATGGCCTTAAATGAAACCGATGGAAATCAATGCGATCTTTGAAAACCAGAGTACGTTTTGGGGGAAGCATTCAGTATTCTGCTCATCAACTCATTCTGATTCAAGTCCAAATAAGAATCCCAAAATAGGAAATTCAGATCCACCATTATCTACAAAGCTGCTTATCAAAGTTCTTAATGGTGCACACTTTCTGAAGAAATGTATCTTTTTATTTGAACTCAAGAGTCGATGTCTCAGAGAGACATACTGTAGAAGCCCACAGGTGCAGGGAAGGGTCTGCCTGAGTCTGGCTCCCGAGCAGGGATGTCTGAGAGGGCAACTAGTCTCAGCACTGAGGTTCTGGAGGATCCTTGCTTCTGGCCTTTGGGAGACTCACCAAAACTACCAGTGATATTAGTCCAAGTACCACCTCAGCAGGGGTAGTACCCTCACCTGAAGCATATATTATAGACACAAGGGGTGGTTCCCAACTAGGGTGACCAGATGCTCAAAGCCAGAAATCTTAACAGCTGGATCTATAACACCAAGCACATTGCCTAAAGTGTTGGCTCGACATTCCAAAACATCACACATACATACCAAAAACAACTCATGTTGCCTCCTGTTATGAGCTGAATCGTGTGTCCCCAAATTTCCTATGTTGGAGTCCTAACTCCCAGTACCTCAGAATGTGACTGTATCTGGAGATAAGGCCTTTAAAGGGGTCATTAAGTTAAAATGAGGTCATTTGAGTGGGCCCTAGCCCAATATGACTGGTGTCCTTATAAGAAGAGATTAGGACAGAGACACAGAAGGAGGATGATGTGAGGACACAGGGAGAAGAGAGCCATCTGTAAGCCGAGGACCAAAGCCTCAGAAGACACCTTGATCTTAGACTTCCTGCCTCCAGAATTGTGAGAAAATAAATTTCTGTGGTTTAAGTCACTCAATCTGTAATACTTTGTTACATGAGCCTGAGCAAACTAACATACACACAGCCTCATATGGGGGAATGGCTGCATTGCTGTACTCCTCGAGACAAATTAAAAGCTGAATATTAACTTTTCTGGTATCTGCATGTGAAATTCATATAATTCATATTCATATAATTAATTAATAATTAATATCATTAGGCATACCCAAACATGACTAGACAAACTACCTTCTTCACATAAGTAAACAAACAAACAAAAAGAATAAACGTCTCCTGCTTTATTCTTTTTTACCTTGTGGTAAAACTTTAAGGTAATTTCTTCTGACATTCAGTTCCCGTAGAGATTTCAGCTGACCTATCTGCTGGGGCAAGGCCGTGATCTCGTTGCAGCTGACATCCTGCATCAGAGGCAAAGGCAGAAATGATAAACACCCTTTTCCAGGAAATCAAGCATTTCATGTGAAACCTTCTTAAGGAATTTAAACATGAGGACAACTACTCAAGTACATTTTTATCTTGGTCTGTACATCCCTGGCCAAGTAAGGCTTAGCACAGAGAAGAAAAAGAAAGTGCACCATTTTGAACATCCTTTGAGGAGAAAAAAAAGAAGAAAGGAAGGATGTCTGGAGCATTCGGGGCTACTTTGAGGGCCTCGCGCCTGCTGCGTTCATGTGCTTCAATCTCGTAATTCTCGAACCCATGAGACAGTATTCACAGCTTAATATTTACAGTCAGAAAAACGAGGCTCAGGGAGGTTACGTCAGGCATCCAAGGCAGTTAACACTTGGAACGAACGCCCACCCACTGTCAGGCCACTATCCCACAGTGCCTTGAAATAGAAGGTTACATATCCTACTTACCAAACACATTTTACAGTGAGAACCTATGACTATTAATGCATCTTTTGGATGCACTATTTATGTAAGATGGAGTGCTTACTGGAAGGCTGGGAATATTGTGGGCCTAAACACCTTTAAGTACATTTTATAAGCAAGACTGTGGGGCATGTGGATGATGTCTTTTTTTTGCACTGAAACACTGATATCCCATTAACCGTTGATTGGAACCACCTTTTGACACATGCAAAATGAAAGCTATGACATTTACAATGTTATTATACTCTCCCCCATCCCACTCTTCCTCCTTCTCTGGAAGCTCTGCTCTGCTCTCACCCCCCACCCCAGCTACTCTCTAGTCCAGAGCAGCATTCTCTCTCATGAGACACTATAATGGTCTCCTTGATTGGTTCCTTACATCGGTCTGCTTCCCAGATCCATCATTCACAGAGCTGCCAGAGTGTGCATTTCACCATGTCAGTTACCAGCTTAGACATTTGCAACAGCTCCTGGGAAACCCATGGGGTAAAGTTTCCAACTCTGGGGCAGGGCCCAGAAGCCACAGTTCAGGTCTGCTTCTCTAGCACCATCTCTCTGAAAGCCCTCCCTTACGTCCTCAAGCCATGTCATTACCGACTGCTGTCACCAGCGTGTGCCAAGGTGTTTCATGGTCCCAAACCTGTTCAGGCTCCTCCCTGTCTGGTATGCCATTCCCCAATATTGTCCTCTTGTCCCACCTACCTCTTTCAAGATTTAATTCAAGGCTCGCTCCTCTCTGAAACCTTTGTGGAGGTTTCTCCCATTTATCGCCCTCTGAACTAACACCCAGGGAGAATGACCACTTTTCCCTCTGTGGCCCTATGCATAAACTATTACAGTATTCATATGCTCACACATTTGCCTTCTCTTATGAGCCTGTGAGCTCCCAGATGGAAGATACCGGGTCTTATCCACTCCATCTTCCTGGTGCCGAGCAGAATGCCAGGTATGAAGTAAGAGATCAATAAATATTGGATGGAAATTTCTGAAGTCCATTTATGTTGACACTCTCATTCTGCCTCACAGCTGGAACCCCAGGATGCTCCAACATACACACCAATCCCTGGCAGGTCTTGCTTGAAATGGCAGAATCACAGATATACTTGAGCTAGGTTTGATCCCAATGAGATTGAGTCTTTAAATTCCCCACATCACTTGTGAACCTGCAAAAATTCCCCCTTTCACAAGGCAGCAGAGCAGTTTCACATTCACTCAGATGAGAACTCACCGTTGACCCATCCCCAGCAACCCCAGGGCTCGTGTAAGAGCAGGACTATGCAGAACGCAGGGGATCACTGCCCTCTAATCTCTTCTCATCTAAAAATCCTCAGGTGACCCGCCAATCTGGCAAGGTTACAAGGCTGCTAAATAGTATCACTTGCCAAAGAGGAATAAAATCACTCCTGCTAAAGGGAATGGAGCAGCCCTCTGTAGAGGCTATAGATTGCACACAGTGCAATCAGCTGTGGTACTGCTCAGTGCTCTGCATCGGACTGAGGTGAGGTGGCGTGTGACAGGCTCACAACACTAGGTGTTCAAGGGCATCACCCCCAGGCTGGCTGTTGATGCATCACTCCTGGCCCAGAAAAGCCACATAAAATTCCATGAAAAACAGGGCGCCTGGGTGGCTCAGTCGGTTGAGCGACTGCCTTCGGCTCAGGTCATGATCCCGGAGTCCTGGGATCGAGCCCCACATCGGGCTCCTGGCTCGGCGGGGAGCCTGCTTCTCCCTCTGACCCTCCCCCCTCTCAGGCTGTTTCTCTCTCGCTCGCTCTCTAATAAATAAATAAATAAAATCTTTAAAAAAAAAAAAAATTCCATGAGAAACATCCCTAGTGTTTAAAAACAAAAACAAAAACCCACAAGTATATCTTCAGAGAAATAAAAGTCGGAGGAAGTAATTATAGAATTAAAAGGTCCAGAGATTTGTTCAGTCACTTTGAGCCCCTCATTGAGTCAGTAAACAATTCTGCCTCTCAGCATATACTTCCACATATGAGAAATAAAAAGGGAAATGGCTACCTTTTCCCAATTACTATGGCATCTGATCAGTCACAGATATCAACAACCAAATCCTTTCAATGAAATCTTTGTCTTTCTTCGCCTCAACCAAGTCACAAATAAGCAAGAGGTACCATTCCATTCTCTTTTAGAAGAGCCCTCACATAAAGTGTATACATGTAAGCCCCAGAAATACATGAGATTAAACCATTCTATTGGACTCACAGACAGGCACAGTCACGCTGGTGATGGTTGGCAGGAGGGAAGGGGGCATGGGGGAAGAAACAGTGGGAATTTTCCGTCTCTAGAGAGAAGTTATGTTACTGACATCTATAGTAAGTTTTTATAAGTCTGTGAGCGACCGCACGAGAAAAGACCCTTTTTGCAGTTTATGGGAATCAAATTTTTGATATGAAACTGACAATTTTCAGAAGTTTCAAGGACAGAATTCTTTTAAAAATCATTCTTTTCTCTTATTATTTATTTTGAGAGAGGGGAGGGGCAGAGGGAAAGAGAGTCCCAAGCAGACCCCTGTTGAGCACGGAGCCTGATACGGGGCTCGATCCCAAGACCCAGAGACCACGACCCGAGCCTAAACCAAGAGTCGGATACTCAACCAACTGACCCACGCAGGCGCCCTCCAAAAATCACTCTTTAAAAAAAAAAAAAGGAGGGGAGAGAGGGAAAGAGAGATAACATATATTTAGGCAGCTTATTCACAGCATAAAGTCTCATTCAGTCTTATCCTATTTCTTTGAGGGTACTATATTCACCTTGCATTCTGTTGATTACCCTCTGGTTAGCCGGAAAGGGTATGCCTGGTTCCCTAAATATAAGGGATTTTTTTTTTTTTCCTAACATATATTTCTAACATAATGGCTTTATCAAGGAAAATCAACTCCCTTTAGCTATATTTAAATGCTTATTTACCAGTAAGGAAAGCGGTTACCCAATTGACACTTAAAAAAACAAAACAAAACATAATGATAAAGAGTTTTTCCTTCTGACCTACACGATAGGACATCTGTAGACAATTAGAAACACAAAGTCCAATTGTCCATTCACATTTTGAAGGGTGTATAGTGAAGGCCAAATTATTTTAATAGTACTCTGTTGTCCGTTATTTCCTGTCCTGCCAAAATAATGAGGGGAAAATGCCCAGGCAGATTTAGCATGAAATCGAGGTAAAGACTTTTTTCACTATTGTATAATCAATACTGTAGAAACTGCAAAACTCGATTGTCTCCCAGTTACTGAACCTTGCTAAATTTTAAAGAGCCATGAATTTCATCACAAAAATAAAACCCCCCATGTCTTAATTAGCTGGGGAATGAGGAGGAGGAAAGAGAGGATAATAGTCTAAATGCTTTGGGTAAGATGTTTCAGTTTAGAACATGAAAAGGCAATATTCCTAGAATGGTCCGGTTCTCTAGCACACGTCTGTCCACGTTTAGCCTAAGGTATGGTTTTTTAAAATTCTGAGTTCATTTTAAAAAGATAACGTTTAGGAAAATAAATTTAATAGATAAATAACACCAATGCCTCATACTTCTGCATTTAGTGAGAATTTCCCAAGCTATGAATTCCAGATTCAGTGGCTTCTTTGAATAGTCAAATGAATCCCTTCTGAATTGTCCCTTAGCCCCTAAGCTATATCTTAGAAAATAATGATTGCAAGCTTCAGTGAATCAAATTACCATATATTTACTGTTATAATATTGCAAATGTACAGGCAGGCCAAAAAGAAATCATCACAAACATGTCATAAATATTTACTAATTCTTTTTTTATACAGAAATGAACCTAATTATTAAATATTAACATAAATACTCAAACTTAAGTTTTTATGGACCAGTCTAATTTAGTTAGTGAGATAAAAAACAAAATAGAAAATTTCAACTATGACTTAAAACATACTTTTTTCTCACTGGTTTAATCAACATGTTTTTAAGTAATCAAAGGAGAAACTTTAGAGTCATTTCATGCCAGTCCTTCCAGGCAATAAAGGAAGTCTCTAGAAGTGTTTAATGCACATTGGAGACTAATAGATTTTTGTTATTAAGTGTTAGCTGTTAATTTACCTTCAGGATGCAGAAATGACAAGGATTTAAAACATCAGATTAATTCAGGGATTATTAAGCTAGATAATGTTCACTTTCAGAAAATAATATTTAAAAAAACAAAAACAAAGTGTTTTTTAAGGAGTAACCTCTAATGAAAACCAACACGTCTACTGCGTATTGGGTCAAGATGATCTTGGTTAGGGAAGATGTCCAGTGAGACCAGGCCACCCTGTGAAAATGCACACGGTATTCTCATGAGCTACCTTGCTCTGACTCTCAGGTTTTCAAAAACCTAATGTGCTTATACAATTGCTGAAGTCGTATTTTTGTAATAAATGTAGCTCTTTATTTAATTGGAGGAAATGCGAACATTCTGACAGGAAATTCAAGATATTAATTCCCATCATGGGATCACGCTCTTTTTTTGGGAAATGTCTGTTGTATGATTCACTGTGTAACTTTAAGTAAATGTCTTAACCTCTCTGTGCCTATGTAAAAAGAAGTGGCAAGATTAAAAAAATTCAAATTTCCTTGGGATATTGGGAAAATCCATTTATCACAACAGAAATAATGAAGAGATTTTGAAAGACAGATACTTAACTCACTTAGGAATAATGTCAATTTTGATTTCTTAGCAATCAGAAACCTCAATGCCTGTAGTCAGAACTTTTCTAAGAAAAATCAATATGTTCATTTAAACTCAAGACTTTTTCAAGCAACCCCTGGTATGATAAATTACCACCTCCCAATGCTTACTGGATGTCTTCTTCCAGTATAAAACTCTACTTCACACCCTTTCACATATCCACAAACATCTGTCCTACCCCAATGCTCTTCAACAGAATGGATCTTAAACAAGCCATGGATATCCAACTGTCCCACAGAAACTAGAGACGTTAGGAGGTATCTCCGGAGACTACAAATGGAAAAATGATTATGGCAGATACATGAATTTATATCTCCCCTACACCTAGCCCAGAGGTTGGAAGGCTATGGATGAAAATGAAGAAGGGATTTTCCTCAGAAGCAGGCCAATACACCCTCTGTCCATAATCAATGCTCGAATTCAAACTCCCCACACAAACAAACATCTCATGAAAAGAGAATAAAAAATGAGCTGTCTAGTCAGAGCCAGACAATGCACCTTTCAATCGTTATTACTTGTGTCAGGGCTCTGTTAGCTTTTCAGTGGTAAGAGCAGGTTTCTGGATCACAGATACTAAGTTCCCTTACATGGAGGTAAGATCTGGAAGCCACAATTTTCACTGCCTGAGTTGGAGAAAGACAAACTGAAAGAAACCACACAAGGGCTAGAGCACCTCTGGACCCCAGGACGTCAGCATGCATAGGGAACCATGAGGAAACTCACCTTCATTGTGCTCTAACTTGGTGTGCTTTTCTTCACAGGTGTTTGGGAATTATAACATAGGCCATTCACATGGCATCTCTTACCAAATATTCAGCATGCCTTTTCCTTCAGGCATGGTTTGACAGTAAAGGAACCATGTCTCCAAATGTTAATGTGGTTTTAGTGAGTAAAATAAGGGTTAGTCAATACCAGAATGTGCTACTGACCTTCCCTGACTGGCTGTAGGTCCTCCGTGAGGAAACTTCCAGACAGACACTGCCCCTATTTTTGTAACATTCATTCCCTGATTCACTTTTGGCTGTTTGTGCTCTGCCCCAACTTTAATGGGAAAACCACTGCAAGGTGAACCAGGAACTCAACAAACAAACAAACAAAACATGGCCCCTCTCATGAGACACGTCATCTAGAAGAAGACGCAGCAAGCACAGCTGTGTGGTGCTGTTGACAGGGTTGGGGCTTTCATCACACAGAACTGGTTTTCACCCCAGCTCCACCACTCCATAGCCCCATGGCTTTGGGTAAGTAATTCTGAAACTCAAATTTGTCTACGGAATATAGATATGATATCTACCTTGCTGAGTTACTGTCAAGATTATACAAAATAATCCATGTCATGTACCTAGCAGAGTGCCAGGCATATAGTAGGTGCTCAGTAAACGCCAGGGCTTTTTTTCTTTCTCTTACAGAAAGAACACCCAGATACAAAGACTTACAAAGCAACATATGGATTACAGCTACAGCTCTGAGAGTACGAGAGAGACAGAAGTAATTCAAAGTGGCCAAGAAAGTCAGAAAGGTCTAGATCATTCCCCTCAGAAATGACCCTGGAGGGGCCAGCTCCACAGAGCTAGGATTCCTTAAATTCTCTTGCATCTGAAACAACATGGAACTCTATCCTGGCTTCTCATGGATTCAAAAAAGGACATCTCAGTAGATGTTACTTAATGGCTTCTTCATGGAAGGAGGAACAATTGAGTTCCTTTGTTCTCTGCACAATCTCAAATGGCTAGACGAGCCGATCTCTGCATGGCATTGCTTTTTGTTTTATTTTCAGATAACTGTGATATATATAAGATGGTAAGATGGTGTTTTCCAATTTTAGTTCCTCTTAAAAATTAGAGAGGACTTCTTCTTTCTTGCAGACAGCTAAGGTGCTTTTGTTTTTGTTTTTCAGGCTAGTGATGACTCTGGAATACTCACACTTGGAAGAGAAGAGGGTTTACAACTCCATTTAGGATACTCTTTGAGTCTAATGTGAAATTTAAAAATATTTCTTCCAAAATAGCTAAACAGTGCTCAGAGCCTGATAAGCAGAGTGATTTTATCAGCACTTAATTGGCTTAAGGTACTCTGAATGCTTGAGGGGGTGGGTGGGTGGGGAGAAGGTGGCTCTCAATTTTTTTTAACAAGTTGGTTACCATGTAGCTATAAAACAAAAAGTCTCCCAACCAAGTCTAGAATTACTTCAGGCTCTCCAGGGAATTTCTTTCCAACTGATAGCTAAAAATCATTTGACATGGCTACCTACGGTAGCACTACTATTTTAAGCAAAAAGAGATGAAAGATAAATAAGAACGGAATGGAAACTAATCTTTTTTTAGTCTGTGACCTTAAGCAAGGCCAGTCCCCTCTTGTGGTTAAATAACGGCAACTAACTTAATATTCACCAAGGTCAGAAATAAATGCTTTTCTCAAAGACCATGCATGCTCACACAGTTAAAGAACCCAGGCTACAGAGCTGCCCCACCCGCACGTGGCTACTGAGCGTGAGAAATGTGGCTGGTCCAACCTGTGAGATGTTGGCAGTGTAAAATATACACAGGACTTCAAAGACTTAATATGAAAAAATATATATAAAATACCTCATTAACTTTATATTGCATACATGCTGAAATAATATTTTAGCCATCTTGCATAAAATAAAATATATTATTAAAATTAATTTCACTTGCTTTTTTAAAAAATGTGGCTAACAGTGCATTTAAAATTAGATTTGCTAACAGCAATGAGACAACAAAAAGAAATGCAAGGCATCCAAATTGGTAAAGAAGAAGTAAAACCGTCACTATTTGCAGATGACATGATACTCCATATAGAAAACCCGAAAGACCACCAAAAAACTACTAGAACTGATAAATGAATTCAGTAAAGTCTCAGGATAAAAAGTCAATGTGCAGAAATCTGCTGCATTTCTATACACTAATAATGAAGCAGCACAAAGAGAAATTAAGAAAATAATCCCATTTACAATTATACCAAAAATAAGATACCTAGGAATAAACTTAACCAAAGAGGAAAAAGACTTGTACTCTAAAAACTATAAAACATCAATGACAGAAATTGAAGATGACACAAAGAAATGGAAAGACATTCCATGCTCATGGATTAGAAGAACAAATATTGTTAAAATGTCTATACTACCCAAAGCAATCTATATATTTAATGCAATCCCTATCAAAATACCAACAGCAGTTTTCACAGAACTAGAACAAACAATCCTTAAATTTATATGGAACCTCAAAGACTCCAAAATTGCCAATGCAATCTTGGAAAAGCAAAGCAAAGCTGAAGACATCACAATTCCGGACTTCAAGTTACATTACAAAGCTGTAGTGATCAAAACACTATGGTACCCACACAAAAACAGACATATAAATCAATGGAACAGAATAGAAAACCCAGAAATAAGTCCACAATTATATGATCAATTAACCTTTGACAATGCAGATAAGAATATCCAATGGGAAAAAGACAGTCTCTTCAATAAATGGTGTTGGGAAAACTGGACAGTTACATGCAAAACAATGAAACTGGACCACTTTTTTACACCATACACAAAAATTCAAAATGGATTAAATACCTAAATGTGAGACCTGAAACCATAAAAATCCTCAAAGAGAGCACAGGTAGTAAGGTCTGTGACATGAGCCATATCAATATTTTTCTAGATACGTCTCTTGAGGCAAGGGAAACAAAAGCAAAAATAAACTATTGGGACTACATCAAAATAAAAAGCTTCTGCACAGCAAAGGAAACAATCTACAAAACTAAAAGGCAACCTACTGAATGGGAGAAGATATTTGCAAATGACATATCCAATAAAGGGTTAGTATCCAAAATATGTAAAGAACTTATACAACTCAACAGCCCCCCCAAAAATAATCCAATTTAAAAAATGGTCAGAAGACTTGAACAGACATCTCTCCAAAGAAGATGGCCAACAGATAACCAACAGACACATGAAAAGATGCTCAACATCACTCATCATCAGGGAAATGCAAATCAAAACTACAATGAGATATCACCTCACACCTGTCAGAATGGCTAAAATCAAAAACACAAGAAACAACAAATGTTGGTGACAATGTGGAGAAAAAGGAACCCTTGTGTACTGTTCCTTTTTCAGTGGAATGCAAACTGGTGCAGCCATTGTGGAAAACGGTATGGAGGTTCCTCAAAAAAGTTAAAAACAGAACTACTCTATGATCCAGCAATCACACTACTGGGTATTTACCCAAAGAATATAAAATACTAATTCAAAGGGATACATGCACCCCGATGTTTATAGCAGCATTATTTACAATAGCCATATTGTGGAAACAGCCCAAGTGTCCATCGACTGATAAATGGTTAAAGAAGACACAGACAAAGACACACAGACACACACACACACACACAGACACACACACACACACTGGAATATTATTCAGCCATAAAAAAGAATGGAATCTTGCCATTTGCAACAACATGAGTGGAGCTAGAGAGTGTTATGCGGAGTGAAATAAGTCAGGGAAAGACAAATACCACATGTGCAGAATTTTAAAAACAAAACAAATGAGCAAAGGAAAAAGGAGATAGAGAGAAAGAAACAAGCCAAGAAACAGACTCTTAACTATAGAGAACCAATTAATGGTTACCAGAGGGGAGGTAGGTGGGGGGGATGGATGAAATAGGTGATGGGGATTAAGGAGTGCACTTGTCAGGATAAGTACCGGGTGATATATCAAAGTGCTGAATCACCTGAAACTAACACTGTATGTCAACTACATTGGAATTAAGAATGAGTAGAGTAGAGCAGAGTAGGAGAGGAGAGAAGAGAGAATAGAAATAGAATAGAATAGAATAGAGTAGAGTAGAGCAGAGTAGGAGAGGAGAGGAGAAGAGAGAATAGAAATAGAATAGAGTAGAGTAGAGCAGAGTAGGAGAGGAGAGGAGAAGAAAGAATAGAAATAGAATAGAATAGAATAGAATAGAATAGAATAGAATAGAATAAACATTTGCTGCTTGCATTATCTTCCCATCGAACAGTGCTGGGTGAGGGTGTTTCAGCTCAGGCCACGAGTCAGCTACACCACAGCGACCTTCACACACCATCTATCTTGGGTTTTTTCATTTGTAAGATGTCAAGAGCTTGGACTAGATGCTTTTAAAACCCCTATGGCTCTAACATTCTAGGATTCAAGGATTCAACAGTGATTGCTGGTGGAGAAAAGACACCAGAGCCAGCTGATGACAGTGCTAATAAGGAGTTAGTCAACACTAAAGAGTTAGTGTAACAGAAGCAGGGCAGCCTTTGCTAGAGCTGGGCTCTGGACAGGGTGCCTAAGGAAAGTTCAAGGGGTCCCTTACAGCCACCCCACAGCTTGGGGGTCCCAGGGCAGGAGACAGTGCTGTTGTGCCCTTGCCACAGAGCCAGCCCAGCAGCTGACGTGAGCACCTGAGAAAAGCCCTGCTCTGGTGAGGAGCCGGCTCCAGGCTCAGCACACGGGCTGCTCATCACAGAGGAGCTGGTCTGCAGGCCCGGCAGCGCAGCGGATGCGGGGCATGCTGTCGGCTTAAGCCCAGGTTGCGGGGGACAGAAACGTGGCCCGGCTGCCAACAGGTTCCAGCAGACTGACCTCACTTGTGTGCCACCCAGCTGTGGGAGCCCAAGAAGCAGCAAAACCCACACTGCGATTCATAATGTGTTAGTAAGACTTAATCCAAATTCTAGCAGACCTGGATTTTGTGGTTTATCAGACTCCTTAAAGAAGTATTTTTTAAAAGGGGCGCCTGGGTGGCTCAGTTGGTTAGGCAACTGCCTTCGGCTCAGGTCATGATCCTGGAGTCCCGGGATCGAGTCCCGCATCGGGCTCCCTGCTCAGCGGGGAGTCTGCTTCTCCCTCTGACCCTCCTCCCTCTCATGCTCTCTGTCTCTCATTCTCTCTCTCTCAAATAAATAAATAAAATCTTTAAAAAAAAAAAAAAGAAGTATTTTTTAAAAAAGAAAAAATGTGTATAACTAGTAGTTTTTTTTTAATTTTTTAACGATTTTATTTAATTATTTGAGAGAGCAAGAGCAGGGGGAGGAGCAGAGGGAGAAGCAGACTCCCCTACTGAGCAAGGAGCCCGACTCGGGGCTCAATCCCAGGATCCCGAGATCGTGACTTGAGCCAAAGGCAGACGCTTTAATGACTGAGCCACCCAGGAGCCTCGGAAGTTTGCACTTCTTGATCCCATTCATCTATTTCACTCATCCACCTGCCCCCATCCCCTCCGGCAACTGCCGGTTGTTCTCTGTTACTTATGAGTCTGTTTTTGGTTTTTTGTTTTTTTCTATTTTTTTTTGGTTTCCACATATAAGTGAAACCATATGGCATCGGTCTTTCTCTGACTTATTTCATACCCTCTAGGTCCATCTATGTTGTCACAAATGACAAGATTTCATTCTTTTTTATGGCTGAGTAATATGCCGCGGTATATTTGTGTGTGTGTATATATATATATATCTTCTTTATCCATTCATCTATCGCATCTATCACATCTATCCCCAACATCTTCTTTATCCATTCATTTATCGATAGACACTTGAGTTGTTTCCATATCTTGGCTATTGTAAATAATGCTGCAATCAACATAGGTATGCATGTATCTTTTCGAATTAGTGTTTTGGCATTTTTTGGGTAAATACCCAGTAGTGGAATTACCAGATCATATGGTAATCCTATTTTTAATTTTTTGAGGAATTTCCATACTGTTTTCCATAGTGGCTGCATGAATTGACATTCCCACCAACGGTGTGGGAAGATCCCCTTTTCTCCACATCCTTGCCAATACTTGTTATTTTTTGTCTTTTTAATACTGGCAATTCTGACTGGTGTGAGGTGTTATTGTGGTTCTGATTTGCATTTCCCTGATGATTAGTGATATTGAGCATCTTTCCTTGTGTCTGTTGGCCATCTGTATGTCTTCTTTGGAAAAACGTCTATTCAGGTCCTCTGTCCATTTTTTATTCAGAATTTTTTTTTTTTTTGGTGTTGAGTTGTAGAAGTTCTTCATATATTTTGGATATTACCTCCTTATTGAATAAATAATTTGCAGATACATTCTCCCATTCATTAGGTTGCTTTTTTGTTTTGTTAATAGTTTCCTTTGCTGTGCAAAAGCTTTTTATTTTGGTGTAGACTCGATAATTTATTTTTGCTTTTGTTTTCCCTTGTCTAAGGAGACATATCCATAAATATATCATTAAGGCTATTCGATGTCCAAGAGATTACTGCCTATGTTTTCTTTTAGGAGTTTCATAGTTTCAGATCTCACATTTATGTCTTTAATTCATTTTGAGTTTATTTTTGTGTATGGTCTAAGAAAGTGGTCCAGTTTCATTCTTTTACATGTAGCTGTCTAGTTTTCCTAATACCATTAATTGAAAAGACTGTCTTTTCCCCATTGTATATTCTTGCCTCCTTTGTCATAGATGAACTGACCATTTAAGCATGGGTTTATTTCTGGGCACTCTATCCTATTCCACTGATCTGCGTGTCTGTTTCTGTGCCAGTACCATACTGTTTTGATTACCAAGCTTTGTCATATATCTCGAAATCTGGGATTATGATACCTCTGGTTTTGTTCTTCTTTCTCAAGATTGCTTAGCTATTTGAGAAGACCCCTGCATCTTTATAACCAATTCCAATTTTGGTGCGAGCTAATTGGAATGGGTTTCAGATACCACTATCACATAAGTCCTGAAGAAGACACTCTTTCTTGACCTTTAATGCCTTTATACAGCAATAATGCATTTCTATACTAAAACCAAGGCTGATACAAATATGACATGGGTGCTGTCACTTTCCCAGCCAACTCCCCATGCAGACATGATGAAGGGGTCACAGCACTCCCTATCTGGGCCTCACAAGTCATCATCATAGTGTTCCACGTGGCCCCAAAGAAATTAACTGGAGTTGGCACACAAGAAAAAGGTTATTGGCCATCAATGTTCTAGACTCAGGTGCACACTTACAAACCCATATCCACCCATCCATAAGGTTTGCTTTTTTTTTTTTTTTTTTTTCTTTTTCTCTGGGGATTTGGCCACATTTTAGAGTTCATCAACTTGGGGCAATGGTTACTAAAACCCTTACAGAATCAGAGCACTCTGTTCTTTCTGAATTAATTATTTATATTCACAAAGTATGGCCTACTAACTTATTTGTACATTACTCTGCCAGTTTATCCGTAATTTGTCACAAATTTATATGCAATCTGAAAAAAAAAAATGATCTAACAACCACAGGATAACCTGCAAACTTCAGGAACTGTAAATCCTGCGAACTTCAGGAAGTGTAAACTACCGGAAACCTGTCAATTGCAGGAACTGTGTCTGCCACGGCAAAGCCAAGAGTGTTCCTCCCCCCACTTAATGTCTTTATCACACAGCCTCCCTGTCCAACTGCAGCAAAAAGTCTTTCTGACTACCTTGATAGACTAGGACTAGTAAACAAACAAAAAGGGCATCTTAAAAATCAGTAACATACCAACTCCATCAACTGTTTGAGCTGACCTATCTCTTCTGGCAGCGATCCAAGTTTGTTGTTACTTGCGATTAAGACTTTGAGAGGCAGACCACACAGGCAGGCAGGCAGGGTAGACAGCTGATTTCGACTGCAAAGACAATACCAGAACACAGGTGAACATACAACTTCATGCTGTTGCTGAATGGCTTGTGAGTCAGCAAGAAGAAAGGAGCAATCCGAGAA
This sequence comes from Phoca vitulina, assembly GCF_004348235.1. NCBI lineage: Eukaryota > Metazoa > Chordata > Mammalia > Carnivora > Phocidae > Phoca > Phoca vitulina. Next base: position 56,245,923 of record NW_022589708.1, on the reverse strand, counting down.
GGCATTTTACAAATATAAAAGGTCCAGGGGCGCCTGGGTGGCTCAGTTGGTTAAGCGACTGCCTTCGGCTCGGGTCATGATCCTGGAGTCCTGGGATCGAGTCCCGCATCGGGGTCCCTGCTCAGCAGGGAGTCTGCTTCTCCCTCTCCCGCTCCCCCCTCTTGTGCTCTCTCTCTCTCAAATAAATAAATAAAAATTAAAAAAAAAAATCTTACAAATATAAAAGGTCCAGTAAAGTTTCTGCATTTGTCATAAATCCCAAGTACAGAAGATAATAAAATATATTTCTAAGAAAGGCAGAGGCCCCTGGGTGACTAAGGCGCTTGGGTGTCTGACTCTTGATTTCGGCTCAGGTCCTGATCTCAGGGTCCTGGAATGGAGCTCAGCAGAGAGTCTGCTTCTCTTTCTCCCTCTCCCTCTGCCCCTCCCCTGACTCTGGCACGTGCTCTAAATAAATAAATAAATAAATAAATAAAATCTATATTAAAAAAAAAAAAGAAAGGCATAGGCAGTTCCGTGGGAAACAACTTTTTCCAGCACAAGGAACCCCATCAAACCCCTGCAGAAGCTGAGTCCTTGGCCAGCCAGGAGGCAGATGGGCATCGCGCCCTGTGCCACCAACAGCAACAGGAAGCTGGTGCCAACTGTTCTCTTCCTGACAATGTGAGCAGGAAGCTCAGCAAGATCCAAGCACCATGAAGGCATCCTCCCGTCCATGTGAGTAGTGATGGGGAAGATCGTTTTGCTGCAACTTATAAAAGCCCTCCAGCCTGATTTCCAACATTTTGATTCTGCTTCTTTTTGCTAACACAAGAGCCACTGTGGTTAAGGTCAATTTGGGTGTCTGCAAGGGAGCTAATTAAAAGAAGAAAAAAGCTGGGACGCCTGGGTGGCTCAGTCAGTTAAGCATCTGCCTTTGGCTCAGGTCATGATCCCAGGGTCCTGGGATTGAGCCCCGCATGGGGCTCCCTGCTCAGCGGGGAGTTCCCTCTCCATCTGCCCCTCCCTCAGCTCATGCTCTCTCTCGCTCTCGCTCTCTCTCAAATAAATAAATAAATAAAATCTTAAAAAAAAAATAAAAGAAGAAAAAAGTAAAGCTGGCCTTCTGGCAAAAGTGAAGCTGGAGCTTCGAAGGGTTCAGTTTCACAGAGTACCCAGAAACTGCTCACATTCAGTTTCACAGAGGACCCAAAAGTCTGCATCCAGGTCTCACTTCTGCTTTGGATGAAGAGGTTTTCTACTAAGAAGTGTCTGAACTTCCTATCATCAATGCTTAGTTTTTCTGAGAAATGGGAAAATAATGGATAAGTGAAATCCATGAACCATCTTATGTATGTTAGCCATTTATTTCAAACTCCTCTCCCACAAAAAGCCCTTTCCCTGCCATCAAGTAAGGAGATAGATGGTTTTCAGTTTCCCTGCCTTTCTTTCCCCACCATTCTGCTGATGAAGCCAATGACCAGGCTGTGAAATATCTAAAAATCTATTTGTCAACTATTTAGAACTTCTTTTGTGTATGTGCACACATGTACGAAGTTTCCAAGGTTGTGGTACACTGTGCATGTATTTATGGGCACACATAAATCAGTGTGTGTGAGAGGAAGGGACAGACAGCCTGAAAACACACCAAAATGTTATCAGTAGTCCTTTGAGGGGGATTAGGTACAATGAATGTCTTTTTATTTTCTTCCTTACACTTCGCTGAATTTTCCAAAATTCCTACAATGTGCTTTTATAATTAAGAAATAAATATCACGGGGCGCCTGGGTGGCTCAGTCCGTTAAATGTCCAACTCTTGGTTTCAGCTCAGGTCACGATCTCAGGTTTGTGGGATGGAGCCCTGCACGGGGCTCAGCGCTCAGCGGGGAGTCCGCTTCTTTTCCTCTGCACCCCCTACTTGCGTGCTTTCTCGTGCGCTCTCCCTCTCACTCTCTCTAAAATAAATAAATAAATCTTAAAAAAAGAAATAAATAACAGTATAAAAAGATAAACTTCATCTGCATACTGGTTATATGGGTGTTTCTATTTATGAAAATTCACTGAGATGTATAATTATGAGCTGCGTACTTTTCTGTATGTATTATATTTCAGTTAAAGGTTTTACTCCCCTACTTCCCCATATGAGGAGGTGGGAATCATATGGCTAAATAAAGGGCATCTCTAACTGATGGGCTGAGAAAGAGCAGGTGTTATACTCTGGAAAGAACCTTTCTAGGGGCTCCTGAGTGGCTCAGTTGGTTAAGTGTCTGCCTTTGCCCCTTGCTCAGTGGGGAGTCTGCTTCTCCCTCTCCCTCTGCCCCTCCCCCCTCACTCATGCTCTCTCCCTCTCTCAAATAAATAATAAAATCTTAAAAAAAAAAAAGAACCTTTCTAATGTGGGTGCTCCCCTGTAACTACCCTGATATCTCTTCTGCTCCAGGTACCCAATGCCTGGGTTTTAGCAAGAAAAGATACAGTCAACCTTCCCTCCATTGCCCAGATCTGCAAAGAAAGCTATTTCCAGAAAGGAGCAGGAAAGAGAGAGGTTTCTCTAAGAGGGTCCAGCAGAGGGAGGGAGGAGACTGAAAGCCCTATGGGGGCAGACGGGGTCCCTGGCACTGGAAGGACCAGCTGGCTCTTCATGTCCGCCTCGTTAGAGTAACAGGTGAGAATAAGGGTGATGGGCATGCCCTCGCACTTTCTCCTGTCTCTGAGGGCAGTGGAAGGGGAATGAGGGCTACCAGCCTATCTTCCAGCCTCTGATATCCACCCACAGGAGCCCCGTGGGGCTATTCTGACTGGTTGACAGGGACTTTCTGGTGCTCTGATGAGAGAGCTTTCTCCAAGCTCCATAAAAAGCTCCTTAGACACTATCTCCGGAAAAGAGAATGAAGTTTACTAAAAGGTGGCAAGTAAATAACTTGGAATGTAATTTGTGGTTATAAAATATTTATTAATATGTAATTTCGTAAAGTGAGGATTGGTTACTTAAAATGTTAATAAGGCAAATTTTTTTTTTTTATTTTGAAGCCATATTTAAACTTCCTTTTGAAGAGAAAATAAGGAAACAAAGATTAGTATTTTCAAAAATTTCTACATTCCTGTTTTCATAGAATTAACAGTTCCAGTTGAAGATTCTTCCTGTGTTTCTTTGCTTGGAAACTCAGATTTAAACTATTCCCAGTCTCACCGTAATGCAGGCATCTCATCAGATTAACAGATATTGAACCAAGAGAGCACTTATCACACCATTTAAGCAACACAATGAAGGCTCTGCTCATTCAGAAGCACAGTATTAGATTACATGGGATTATGCTCATGGGAATTCTAGGACAGGTACTAATTTAAAATAAGCATTTTAAATTTAAACTGTTAGTATTAATTTTAAACTTAAGCATAATTAAATGTAAGCATGATTTCTTTGATGGGGGTACAAGCTTTTTATGCTAAAATTGCTGATGGAATAGCCTGTTTCTGTATGCCCCACGATATACTGTGGTTAGTCACCTGTAGATAAATCCAGATGCCAGAACTTTAGTTATGATTCAGCATGCTACAGATCTGGGTCACATTTCTTCAATTTCATTGATCTAGTCTCTCGGGCTCGACTTCATATATTTTATCACAGGATGTTCCTGTATGACTTGTAATTTCCCCAATAGAAAAAGGAAATACACATGCACACAAAAACCCATTAGCTATCCAGCAAATATTTATAAAGAACAGGAGAAACTCCATTCCCTTTAATCCTCTACCCACTAAAGACCACATGGGTAGCCTGAGTTTTTTGAAACCACTCATCTGGTAGCAATTTTTCTCAAGCAAATAAGTGCCTCAGGCCGCAAACAACTATCTTGCTCCCCACTTGTCTCCTGCTGGCCTCTGTGCTAAAAACGGGCCCTCTGCAGAAAGAGTGTTTAAAATAAGGCCATATAGTGTCTGATAAAGTAAGGGCCAACATTTATTTTCAAATCTACCCAGGAAGATCCATCTGAAAGCAAAATTTAAAAAAAAATTTTTTTTAACTTTAACATTACAAAAGATTAAATTAGTGGGGGGAAAAAGGGCCACTCATTCAGAAGCAGAAATTACAGATTTGGTCATGGCAGCCTGAGCCTTCCTGCCCAGCATCTCTTGTCACTCTCCCTGCCCAGTCTGGGTGGAGGCTGATGGCACAGGGAGGGAGGAGGAGGGACGGGAAGGCCTTAGGTTTTTACCGGGCCGTGTTTATTGCTAATGCTTTCTCTTCCATCGTTCTCAACTGAATGATTCCCTACTAGATTTACTGGTCTATCTCCTCATGTCAAGATGAAACAAGACAGCTCAACATAATTTGAACACTTTTGATAGCTTTAGTTTACAGGATAAATTTCTCTTGGCTTCAAGTACCCACTACCCCTCACTTAACCTAATCCCTCAATTAAGGAATTTGCAAACCAAGTCACTTCCGTATGCTTTCACTGTTAGAGAGTCTTAATTTAATGTGTTTTGACGATGGCACTTGTTAATATCCATGTTTTCAGACTTAATGGTGGTATTTAACATTATTTGTTATTGGTTTTATCAGAAAGTTATCTTCCCTAAAGCATGTGATGATAAAAAAAAATTACTATATTCTTAGATGTGATTTTATTATCAGGGTATCATATATTTTTTGTTGTTCTACTGGAAGAGTGAATGGGTTCTTTTTAGTGTATGGGTTCATGTAATAATTGAGGGTAGAACTCAGCAGAAAATTAATTTATAGGAAGACTTCTATAACATAGTCACCTATTCAGCTAGTGAAAAGGTCACCAACTGCGGACTTAGAAGGCCTGGTTTCAAATCTTGTCTCTGCCACAAACATTTAGTTTAGGTTTTGTTGTCCTTAAAACATACATAATAATACTTACCTAACATGAGACATGAGATTATGGATGCAAAAGTGCTCAGCCCAACATTAAATCTCTACATAAAGATGAAACCATACCCGACTGCTAATGTGGCAAAAGCAGTAGGGACGTGACCAAAAAAAAGAGAGTACGTGTGCTTAGCTCGGTTTTAGCTACTTATTTTATTTCCCAACTGCTAAAATTTCAGCCACTTTTAAAATATGGTTTCATGTTCCATTCATTGAAAACATATACCACTTACACATAAAAATGAGGCGTGCTGGGTAGGACCAGGCTGGGCTCTACGATTTCAGGCTAATAGAAACCAAGGTAACTACGACCGGTCTGGAAAACCTACCTAGCCTAGCACCTACAAGCACATGAACGACTTTCTCTCCCCTACCTTCTCCAAATGCCAGGTTCCTACTATGTCTCTGGGAAAACATGAATACCCAGGAGTCACCATCTTCATTTACTGTTTGGTTTCCAAAGAGTAACAGAAATAATGACGTGAGATCATTAACCATCCCAAGCCTATTCAGAAAATGTCCCAGCTCACATCTAAAAAGCCACAGAGAAAGCAGGGCAGGTTTCATGGTGTGGATGCCCCGGGCTCCCCCTCTATGAGTCTCGGCCCGGGGAAGGAGCAAACAAGTATGCGGTAGTTATTGCTCCTGTTTGTGTGAAGAGTTTGTCTGGGCTTGGGGTGTGATGACCTCCAGTAAACAGCGGTTATTTTGCTTTAACCAACCAAGCAAGTTTCCTTTCAAAGGATACCTCACCTCATTTTGTGTTTATGCTGTTTTTTTCTTTTTTCGTTTTTCTTTTTTGCATACCCTGTTCGCCTTTCATTCAAGGCAGAGTAACATTTTTATGGTTTTCTTTTTTTTTATTTTGCATATGACACTTGGCTGTTAATTGTCTTTACACACACACATCAGTGAACAATATCTATAGAGAACCATTTCCTTTTTCCTGCTGGCTCCATTCTGAAAAACCCACCATGGCAAAATGTCTCACCCTCACTTCCCCTGATGACAGAGTACTTCCCCTTATCGCCAGCCAGCCCCCTGCATTCCCACCATCAGCAGATGCCTGAGACACTTCCCAACAACCACCAGAGCCCTGCTTCAAGTTGCCTGGGATATGTTGGCGGACTGTAATGTTATAAATACAAATTACATGAATATCATTTTCATCATGTTTTACACGCAATCTGCAAAGCAGTCATGAGACTGAGATTTCGGGCATGCACAACATCTGGGCACTCACGCTGAAACTGAACTTTGAAAGCAGTTATGCTGTCTACAGCTTGAGGCTGGCCATCACCTGGAAACTTAAAATGTTTCAAGACCAGAAACACAGAATCATCCTTCCACCTAAATCGTGAACCGGTTGTTGAACACTATCCATTTCACATTCTACACACGTGAAGGCCATGTCTGGAGAAGCCAAAGGGTCAGCTTCAGAAAAGAGAACTAAAAGAGAGCAAGAAGCAAAAAGCAAGCGTCCACAGCAGCTCAGGATTCAGGCCAATGGCTGCACCAGCCGTTCTGCTGTGCATTTTCGCGTGCATACCTGCACCATATTTGGCCACTACAACTGAACCCGGTTCCCACAATAACAGCCTATCAGTCTCCTCCTAAGCATAAATAAAGCCTTGCTTAAAATACTCCACTTTTTTATACTCTCCACGGCCGGCAACCACCACGGCCGATGTCTGTAATTAGATTTCAAAGTGTAATTGTTGATAACTCGCCCCTTCTCAGTTCAGTTACTTCCTATCCTTTCTTCTCAGAGCGCATCAATTCTAAAAGGACAAGGCTCTAAAAACTGTGACTTTAAATTTCCTCTTTAATAGTTTCTCATGACCTTCCTTCACTCTAAAATGGAGCTAAGTGTTCAAAATCAAGGAAGCACTGGCTGTTCAAAGAGAACGCAGTATCAGATGCCAGCAAGAATATTAATCTGCCAAACACCTCCAGAAGCAAGAATGTGGATTTGGGGTTTTAAGTATTAAGACTGTAAGGGCGTCTGAGTGGCTCAGTCGGTTAAGCGTCGGACTCTTAATCTCAGCTCAGATCTCGATCTCAGGGTTGTGAGTTCAAGCTCTGCATTGCAGCTACTTAACAAAATAATAAACAAAATAAAAAGTATTAAGACTGTAGAGGCCTGAGCCCGATGTCTCAAAAAACACCACTGTGCAAAACATCGTTGCTGGCACATAGGGAAACTACCGCTCAATGGCTAAGAAAGATGTACTGGCACTGAAGGTAATTCTCCCACTTTTTGGAGCCTTGTTCCAGGTAAAATGGACACTAGCTTCCTATTATCAGGCAAGGATGCCTACATTATCCACCTTCTCCTCCACGGGACTCCACCAAGCCAAAATGTTACTTTAACATTTTTCCTCCACCTAAAGAGATATCCATACTGACTTAAAGGAGAACAGGCTGCCCAGATCAACTTCCACCCAGGGACACTGAGTGAATACAAAATATTCATAATAAAATTTAAGATGCCTGAACATTTTTTAACATTTTTATCTATCATTTAAAGATGTATGTCTCGGGGTGCCTGGGTGCCTCAGTAGTTAAGCGTCTGCCTTCGGCTCAAGTCATGGTCCCAGGGTCCTGAGATCGAGCCCTGCATCGGGCTCCCTGCTCAGTGGGAAGCCTGCTTCTCCCTCTCCCACTCCCCCCTGCTTGTGTTCCCTCTCTCGCTGTGTCTCTCGCTATCAAATAAATAAAATCTTTAAAAAAAAAAAAAAAGATGTATGTCTCTCCATTTATTTCTAGGAATTTTTGAATGCAGACGGAATTGCATGAATATAAATCTATATACATCCTCTTTTTCCTACTTACCCTTCCAAGGAAATGAGTCTTCAGAGAGCTCCTATCATGTAACTTGACAGCCTATAATAACAAAGTTCCATTTAACTACTCTGATACTTTTACAAATCAGCACCATATCCACGTTACTAACAATACTAGAAAATCCACTCACTTTACTAGATCTTTTGCACTCTTTTTCTTAACCCATATTGCAATAGATATGATAGATAGCATACCACAAAACCTGATTCAACAATTCAAGAAACATTTCTTGGGTAGTTATGACATATAAAGCACTGTGCTAGGTAGGCACTTAGACAACTACTATTTTATTTATATTCACAACAATCATGTAATATAAGCATTAAGCCCCCAAACTTTCAGATGCAAAAATTGATGTTGTTCAGAGAGTTTAAAGAACTTGGTCCAAGTTGCCTAGCTAGTGAGTTGCTCTGTGCTGTGTGGTTTGAAACCAGGTAGGTCAGGCTTCATGTTAATGTCTGTGATCTTCCTCAATACAACACAGCCTATTTTCATTGACTTTGGAATAAAAAGTGATGGAAACCAGGAAAACAGTAGGAGGAGGACCCCAAATTCCAAGCAGGAGGCAATGAAATGGTAGACTGGTCGTTCAATGATTAATTTCTATGAAAAAGGATGGAGGACAGGGTCAAAAATAATTTCTGAGATTCCAAGCTAGGGGGCTGAAGAAAAATGGGAGCATGGACAGGAACAAGGATGCTAATTTGGGAAAGAAGAAAATGAGCTTAGTTTAGCAGATGCTGAATTTTGAGGAGTCAATAAGCCTCTAAGAGGAACTGAATTTTAGGCAATTGGGAAAATGAGGACGAATGTCCAAATGACTCAAGGGGAGAGAGGATATATTTGAGACACCCGAGGCATGGGTCTGAGCGAGAAGATTTAAGGACCAAAGATTGAGCTTTGGGGAATTCTAGTGATAAGGTGAAGAAAGAGAAAGAACATCCAGACAGGGGAATAAAGAAGAAACAGAAAGACACAGAAAAGCAAGCAGGAAAGCCTGTGACCAAATCCAAGAAGGACAGTGCCCATGGTGTCAAATGCTGACAGGAAGCCAATTATTTTTCTACACTACTGAGTGCCTGCTCTGCTCAAGAACCTGTTCTAAACTCTGAGAAAATATGAAATGGATATGAATTCTAAAACTTAGCCCTTCACAGGATTAGGCAACATTTCTCTGAGCTGATGTCCCATTTGAACATCAGACATTTATTTTAAAAATTCTGTAGCAGCAGGTATTTCCTATTGGGTTTCTCGAGACATAAGATGAAAGATTAATGACTCTTAGCAAATAAAGTGAGACTTCCTTTATGGATGCTCTCCTGTAAGAAGGAGTGAAGGATGCCAGGCTCATCCTAACAACTGTAAACAAGTGTCTGCAGACTTTGGGCCCCACTGTCAACTGCTCAAAGGTTGCGTCTGCCGAAGATTCTAGGCTGTTCTCTCCTCTCAGGACGGAGGTCACAGCGGTCTCTCCCTGGGCCTAAAGTGCGGGGGGAAGGGGCCACAACTCCTAACAGGTCACTTACGTTCCCTGAAGGTCACCCATTCGAATGCCTGGCCAAACAAAGGTACACGTGCTGCACTCAGAGCACATGCTCTGCCTCTTCAATCCTGCTCCACCACCCACCTGCCCGCACACAAACAGCCTCTCACAGTCTCTGGGACACAGGCTATGGAAGAAGAGTTTCACAATTCCCAGTGAATACCATTGCTTATTTTTTTTCTTCTTCTTATAGTCCTGTTCAAATAGTTCATAAAGCTGCACAATTCTTGCAAGCAGTGATATAAATGAAATTACTTAGTATATGAGGAAAATAGCAAGTGACTTTGAAATGGGAAAAATCACCGCTTGGGGTCTCACCTAATATACCCTTCTAGGTTATCTCTGCCTTTCATCGTCTTTGAGTCTTTTTACAGCCCTGTAACTTGTTGTAAAACTGAAAACTGACAGTAAGGCAAATAATTTTTGTGCACAGAAGCACAGACAAATTGTGATGAGTGTGGTGGAACTGTGAATGATGACAGCCCTCTTGCAACTATTCATAAATTCATTTCAGCCCCCCCACTAGGGTGTGGGCATGTGCGTGTGCATTCAGGCGCACTGAATTCTCCCTTAAACAGGCTATAACATCTTACTGGCTCCTTTGTTAATTAATGAATTATATACATTATATATTTGATGGATGTTATATTTGTATGAGAGTCCTGATTTTACATTTTTTAAAGAATTACCCTTTGACGGGTGATTATTTCAACTATAAGGATGTGGCATTTCAACAATAAAATTTCAGTACAGACAATTTAAAGACTCTTTCAGCTGTTTCAGACTTCTGGTCAAGGTCATTCTTTTCTTCATTATATAATATTGAGCTCTCAGAACCTCTGAAAAAAATCCTCTCATCACCTACAAAAAAAGTTCAATCCTATAAAGAAAGAAGCTGGGGAAAAGGAAAAAAAATCTTATAAGCAAATGTCACAAAATATTAACAAATGTTTGAGTACTGGTGAATGATTGATATATTGTTTGTACTTTGCACTATTTAATTTTTTCTCAAAAGAAACTGCATATTTTACTTGATAGCTAATAAATAATAAACAAACAAATAAATATACATATATACATTAAAGTACTAAATAAAAAATAAATCAACTTGGATGGCAGCTCTGTGTAACACACTTTATGCTTTAGTGTTTCCTGGGCCCTTCTGTCTTCTACTTATATTTCATTTTTCCCTTCAATACATCTAGTCCATACAGATTACTTGGCCACTGAATATAACATCATGAAGGAACATACTTTTTAACCTCATCCTTTTTTAGGCATGAGGTCAGTTCTTAAAGGAGTCAGTGGATGATAAAAATTCTTCTAAATTAGTGTTTACAAACTGATGTCCTGGAAGGCACCATTCTGGGAGATGCTAATAGGTAGGCCTCACAAAAAAAGGGGGAAGAGTTCTGTGTTGTTTGGATACACACAGTGCAGATTAGTACAATACATGGTTTGTTTTTTGTGGGTTTTTTTTTTTTTTAAGTAGACCTATATCCAACAGAACATTTTTCTATAGAATATACTTTGGGGAAACAATGTTTTACTTACTCCTTAATTGATCCAATGGCATCACCGAGGTTAGAAAAAAACAACTTTTTTCTCCTATGGAGTCTGGCAGGTAAGTTTTCTCTGGATCTATTATTCTCTATTCATGAACAGATGAATTAATCACTGAGTAGAAGGGGTCAATTTTCTTATGTTATTTTCACATTCCTTTCTGCCTTGGCTTGCCAAATGGAGTATCAGAAAAACACTGCCTGATTTCATGGGGTTAAGGTAGATATGCTTAGATTAATAGATAACATAGTTCCACATGATCCAACTCTGAAAGTGACCCAAATCTTCTGGTTATTTTCTCACTGTTCAAAGAGATTATCTCATTCCACCTGTCCTGACAGTCCATCTGGTCCAGAGAGTGTAAAGGTGTTCTAAGAAATGGCAAGAGATAAAAAAAAAAAAAAGTCCCACAGAATCAATTGCTCGCATCACAAGTATACCCTTTGTTGTCTAAACACTTAATCCCTTGAATGCTTCTAGATAAAGAACCACAGAGTATGTATTTATTCTTGACTTAATTTATCTACCTGGGAAAAGTGCGATTTAGGATTATCACGCATGCTCAAATTCTTGGCTACATTATTTTATCAAGATTTTGCCTCACTGAGCTCTCAGAGCACAAGCATTCTTTTCAGAAGTAGGATAATATTTTTTAACATCATATTCTACAGTTTTCCAGCTATGACAGCATACGTTTTGTTTTTTTTTTTTACTTTTGAAAATGAAGCCATGCATTTAGATTTGAATTGGGAAGCTGAGAAAAAACAATACTGTGTCTCTTTTCTCAAAAGCAACTCTTGGGGGCGCCTGGGTGGCTCAGTCGTTAAGCGGCTGCCTTCGGCTCAGGTCATGGTCCCAGGGTCCTGGGATCGAGCCCCGCATCGGGCTCCCTGCTCAGCGGGAAGCCTGCTTCTCCCTCTCCCACTCCCCCTGCTTGTGTTCCCTCTCTCGCTGTGTCTCTCTCTGGCAAATAAATAAATAAAATTAAAAAAAAAAAAAAAAAGCAACTCTTATAAAAAAAAACCTGTTTTATTTGCCCTGTTACTGTAATTGTCACTAACAGGCAAATAAGAACACCAAGAAAACCAAAGTGAAGCTCTGGCTTGGCCCTTAGGTCTCCAGACTGCAGTCAAAACCTACTTGCCTTTATAAAGCCCTAACTCCATCTGACCCTCAATTTAAGACACCAGGGAAGAAGGTATGGAGGATGCTGACAAGACAGGAAAGGCAGAAGTCAACAAAGAAAGGACTGAAGATTAAGAAGTCAAATTCTCATAGGTTCCAGTTTCATGGGTCAAAGACTTCAAGACTTTTTCTCAACTAATTTTATAATAAAATAATGTAACTCATAGAGATTCAGTACCAAGTGAAAGTTTGTTTTTAACCAACCAACAAAGCATACCATTATAAGGGTAAGAGAGTGCATCAGATCTCAGTAATGAGCCAAAATACAGAGTTTTTGTGCTACACACTCCAATCACTGGGAGTCTTTTCAATTAAGGATCCCACAGTACTACAGTTTTTCCTGCTTTCAAAGTATTACTTCCACTCTCAATATGCTTAAATGCATTCTCATGTTTGAAAAATACCCCAAATATAAAGAAATGATAACTATATAAGGTACTAAGAAATGAGGAAGAATGAAAGATCGAAGTTAACTAATAGGGAGTACCCAAAGAAGGCAGAAATAATAGAAAAATGGAGGAAGGGGCAACATGAAAGAAGACAATGACTAAAATTTTTCTAGGGTTGATGAAAGACATGAATCCTCAGACTCAGGAAGCAAAACAAAGTTTATAGCTAGGTAAATCAAAATAATATACAACTATACATATCATAGCAAAAAAACATAGAGCAACAAAGATAAAAAGAAGGTATGGGGAGAAATCGAAAGGAAAAGCATGGAAAATTCTCCACAAGCCTAAAACATTTAGACTAGCAAACGATTTCTCTATAGCAAAACAGAGGTCAAAAAACATACTATCTTTGAAATACAATAGAAAAGAACTGCAACTTAAAACTTTACACTAATACAACCTAAAATTTTAGCCTAAGAATTGAAATTTCTTTCAAGAATGAGGAGAAAAGACATTTCAGAAAAAGACTGTATTTACCACAAGCATACCATCACTGAATGAACTTCTTAAGAATGCATGTTATAAAGAAGGAGATTGACCCTAAAAAGAGTGAGATGAAAAAGCAGAGAATCTGCTTTTTTTTTAAAAAAAAAACAACAACAAATAAGCATCAGTTGACTCAATTCAAGGTAAAAAGCAAGATGGACCTAAAATAAAGACTAAAAATAATATGTAAGTTTGCAGAGGGGTACTTGCAATTAAAGCTTTCTAAATAAATATTATTCAAGGAGGATGGAAGACGTATTTTTTTTTACCTTTAGAACTTCGGGCTTTTGGAAGTCAAATACTCATGTTAACAATTTATATAGGCAACCTTTCAATTAAAAGTGTAAAGATATAATGACTAACCTCTAAACCAGAGGAAGAAAAATATTAGAATAAATAAAACTTGGAATATTCAATAGAAGGTAGGAAAGGTCAGAAAAAAAAGGCAATAATAATCTTGATAAAAAAAATACAAAAGAAAAAGAAAAATGTAAGTCCACATACCTACATACCGAAACTAAGGTTGAACGGTTGAATGAAAAAAATGAAAAGATATGTGCGAGCAAAAGCCACCAAAAGAAAGCTAAGATATAAGTATTAATTTCATATACAACAGACTGTAAGTCAAAAAAACCATTTTTGGGATAAAGTGAATCACTACATAATGATAAAACCTGCAGCTTGCAAGAAAGACATATAATTTTAAAATTGGGCTCAAAATACTTGGCCTATAACTTGGTCTTAAAATACACACATTAAGAATTGATGGAATTACAGGGAAAAAAGCAAACCTACAATCATCCTCTTTTGCTTAAAGCATATCTCTAAGTAACAGATATATATTAAGCAGACAAAAAATGTTTTAGGATAAAGAAGATGTGAACCTCCAAATTAAAAAGTTATACTTAATGGATTTACTGGAACCCACATACAACACTTAGAAGGATATACATTCTTCTCAAGCACACATGGAATATTTACTATGCATAGGCTATAACGTAAATCTCAACCAGTGTAAAGAATCAACATCAAATAAAATATTCCCTAAATGCAATACACTAATACTAAAAATCAATTTTAAAAGGTAACTTTAAAAATCTATTCTAGCAAACTCATGAGTCAAAGAAGTAATACTGAAAATTAGAAAAGTTTTAAGAGTGAGTTTAAAAATATGACACATCACAACTTTTAGGAATCATCTAAAGTGCTACATACAGGGAAATCCATAACCTTAAATGTTCCTATGAGGAAAAAAAATAAATAGAGATTAATGAATACATACCCCAAACTCCAGAAATTAGAAAACGAATAAACATATAAGAAAATAGACAGATGGAAATTCAATAGATAAAAATCAGAAACTAATGAAATAGAAGATAAAAGCCTAAAAAAGTTGGTCACTAAAATTAAAAGCTGATCTAACAAAAAAATACACAATCAAAACAGACAAACTTTTAAAAAAATGAATAAAGGAAAACACAAATTCACAGTATCAGGAATTAGAAAGGCAAACCAACTACAGATACAGTAGAAATTTTTAAAATTACAAAAGCCCTCCCTTATTTAAATATTTAGGTTGGTATCCTGGACAATTCTCTAACAACTATTTTTAAGACTATGAAACTGTCTCAAAGGGCAAGGAATGCAATCAAGCATAGTTAATGTTATCTAGATAAGATAACAAAAGTGAAAATGCCAAGCAAACTATAAATGCCATAAAAATAAATTCCACTAATTTATTACTGTTATTCTTATTTATGAACTGGTGTGGCTGGGGGATAAATCACTTTCCTGTTTCTTATCTAAACTAAGGGTTGTTGAAGGACCCAAATATGATGGTGTACCAGCTAAATCCTATTTGGCTATTAAGAGATGATGATGATTATGATGATGATGACGACGATGGTGATGAAGATTATTCCAAAAATCTACACCCTCATCGTTGTGTATACACTCCTTTTCTCTTTCCCTCTTCTTGATGTTCTTAACAGTACTTGTTATAAGACTTGGCAAACTACGGTGTTCTTAGAGGAAACAGAATAAGTTGATTATTGATGAAATGACAATGTTTTGAAGGGTCTTTTTCGGTCTAGTTAGAAAAACAAACAAATGTAATTTGCATCTTGTTCATTTGGGCTTGCAGAAAAAACTCTGAGAATTACTATAAACAAAACATCTATATAATCAATTAGGGAGTAGGTATTTACCCCATTTTTGGAGGGAAAAGCTGCAGCACAAAGATCTTAAGAACTCCATTAAGATCAAAAGCAGAACTGAAAGAAACCAACACATTCTGACAGTGCTCTAGCCATCAAAGCCATAATGTCCCTTTTGTGTGTCTCTGTTCCTCTGTTTAATACAAATACCAATCTAAAACAACATCTGTGATCAGGTGACATGTATAATGGAAAAATCCTCTTTGGAAGTCTTGCCAAGTATGAACTATACTAAAAGGAATGGAATCTGGTAAGAAATATCCTACTATTAACTCATTCACACTTAATAAAACTCATCAGCTATCAATGCCAATGTACATAATTTTATAGGCACAGCAAATCATAAATATATTACAAATTTTAGGGACCACTGTCTCTACGTTCTGCCTTGAGAACAAATGCCCAGTGAGCACACTAGGAAAGACAAGGCTTAATCCATACACTGCTGCTCGTGCAATTGATGACCCAGTGGTCACTTCCAACTATAGCATTCTACAAAAAACATTTTCAAATTTTAAGATGATGCTTCCAAATTCCAACATGGTTCACTGTGTTTTGGTATCTTCCTGCTGATCATAAAACAGAACCTAGCTACCAAAGGCCAGTTCCAAAATACCTCGTTTTCCCTTTGAAAATAGAATAAGATCTTCATAAAAGGATTTGGGATAGAAGTTTGTCTTGAATTGAACAAAACTCCTCCCCTTTCCCAGTGTAGGAAGACACCATCAATTTTCTCAGTTTCTAGAAAGAATAAATGCTATCTTACAACTGAGGCTTTCTTCAGAAATGTCAGTGCAAGGAGAGGTGGTTTCTTAGGGATAAAATTAAAATTCTTAGGAACAAAGAAAATTAATTTTTAGTTCACAACAAATATGTAAAATCTGTACTTTCTGAGGCAACCCTCGTATGCAAGATGCTCCTTTGGATTCTTCAAATAGTGAGATGTTCTTAGAATTAAAGGTTATTTCTCAGAATGACCCCTCCAAAGGAATGTGGGGATACAGGTTACATGGCCATCAGGAAGTTGGCTCTTTCTGCACATTGATTAGCAGCCAAAAAGGATACCAGGCTTCAGAAAAAGCATCCAAACCAGATTCCTTTTATGGTGTGAAAATATTTTGTTCAATAGGCTGCCCTTTCCTTATAGGCAATGCCTCAGAAACTACTCCTAAATGGACCAGTAGAGACAGGAGCTCCTTTTTTATTTTTTTGAGATTTTATTTATTTATTCTAGAGAGAGAGAGAGAGTGCAGGGGGAGGAGCAGAAGGAGAGGGACAAGCAGACTCTGTGTTGTGCGCAGAGTCCAAAGCGGAGCTCGATCTCAAGACCCTGAGATTATGACCTGAGCCGAAACCAAGAGCAGACGCTTAACCGACTGAGCCACCCAGGCGCCCCAGGGGCTTCATATGAAGAAACCAGCTCCTGTTTTGTATGTTTCACCCTCAGAAAGTAAAACCACTCACCAAGAGTTCTGGAAGCACTATGCTCAAATGCTGTAAAGAACTTTCATTTTTTGGCAGCTTCTATTCCTGAACCTCTCTGAGAAATGACTTTCAAAAGCTGAAGTCCCTATTCTTAGATTCATAGGATTTCTGTGGTTCCAGCCAAGAGTTTTGCTGCTTTGGATTGTTCTATTTTCCTAAGGTACATTTTTTTCATGGGTCTCATCAACACAACCTCTCCAGCACCTTAAAATAGATTTTGAACTTTGTAAGGCTTTCCTGTGGAACTCAGGTTCAAAGTGTTTGTTCCTATATAGGAACAGGTCTTGTTTAATCATTTTTATTGTTCTTGGCCACATTTCTGGGATTAAGACATTTTATAACAGGAAGAAACACAGTGGCACCTACACTAAACTAACATAACCTTTTGTTGTGAATACGAAGAAGCAAAGATTAAAAGCCCAGAGCCTTCAAACACAGGCTACATAAACAGCAATAAATTAATGTTTTCCACGAATCTGACATTTCTATCATGTGGGAAAATGCTGAAGTGTTTTTCACTGTATTTCACAGCGAAGAGTTTTATTTTGCATGTGCTAATCAAACCCATCTCTGGTCTAAGACAGGAATTGGGTTTCTGGCACTAAGCAGCCATTTGACATTTAAAGATAACATCTGTGAGAGATCCCGACAGCCGAGAACCCGTGTAGGCAGTGTATATATCACCCCCACAACTACCATCATCTTCACTGTCATCCTTATCACCATGACCATCAAATACTCATGGCTGTTTACTCCGCTGGAATACCCAATATATTTCAGAGGGTGTCATCTATTTTGAATGTTTCCCATCAACTCAAAGTAGCTTCATATGGCATCCCTCCTGCTTTTGAAACATACGCAACTAGTGGTTTCCACATGTGATCTATTAAAAAGGAGGAAACACTAAAAATACAGGGAGACCATGTTTGATTTAAGTTCAGAGACATGAAATCTGTGAACATTTGAAAAGCAGCTTCTCTGCGTTACTTTATCTTACAGCTCTTCATTCGTAGTTAATAGAAATAAGAGGAAAAACCCCTAAGTACCACCGAAAAGAAGTATTTCCAGGTACGTATTTATAAAAGCTGATGAACTTGCCTATTTGTTAAAGCTGTTTCGGAACATGCTATGGTTGATACAGCCTGCCTTAAGTGTATGCCTAAAAGCAATTTATTTTTTCTTTAATTTTTTGAAACTTATGCAGATTTTCCCTGATGCATCTAAATTGGTGATAATGCCATGATTTGATTATATACTTCTGTCTAGAACATAAACTTCTTTCCTTGGCAGAATACCCAATTTATCACAGAAAAAAAATTACATTGAAGACAACTTGGTAATTCTTCTATGAGGCTATATGTTCACAGCATCCAGAGTCCCTTGCTTCCTTTTCAAGTAAATGGATTGGCAGCCTCTCTTCCAAAGGCTAAAGTTAACCGGAGTCCTCCGTGCCCCTTCACCATACCCAAGAAGAAATATATTTTATTTTGCTGACTTAATTTTCATGACAGGCAGAAAAGACCTGAAAAGGCCATAACACCCGATCCTGGATATTGAGGAGGGGACATATATCATGATCACACACAAGCACAATATTCTACATGTCCCCCTCCCTGGTCACCAGCTTGAGGGTGGCTGGAAGTGGGGTAGGAGTTTGAGACAGGAAGAACTCACACAGACACCACTATTATGTGGATGATATCACTCAGCATCTTAGAAGAGTTAACAATTTTATTAGACGCCACTGGTATTTTCCAGACATTATTACATATCTGCAAATAAACAGATGTGACAGTCATCTACTATTTTACAAGCTACCATAAATCCTTTAGGCAAATATAGCATTCCACTTCAAATCACTATCAAACAGAGAAATAACTCAATTCCAGGGGTCCGATCTCAGAAGACATGTTCCCACCAAACCTATAAATCAGGAATTAAAGGCTTTACAATTGAACAAGGTGACCATTTTCCTGGTCACTTTAAAGCTTGCCCTATGTTATTATTTTATGTTACATACTTACACTTGTGAAATAAACTTAAAAGAGGCATCAAAAATAATTATGTATGTGTACCTGTCTTTCAAAGAGTTTGGAGGATGTATGTACAATTTTTCTTTCTTTCTTTCTCTTTCTTTCTTTCTTTCTTTCTTTCTTTCTTTCTTTCTTTCTTTTAGGGAGAGAGAGCGTGCATGAGCTGTTGGGGGTGGGCAGAGGGAGAGGGAGAGAGAGAATCTTAAGCAGGCTCCATGCCTAGTATGGAGCCCTTCGAGGGGCTCGATCTCATGACCTTGAGATCATGACCTGAACCAAAATCAAGATTTGGACACTTAACTGACTGAGCTACCCAGGGGCCCCAAGGATATACATACATTTTTCATATACCCTGGTATAACACCTCTGAAAAGTAAGAGATACACTTTTTCTTAATTTTCTCCATGTAGTTATCAATCCTTTGAAGAGTTGGGATTCAACACTATAGAATATGTCTAAAAGCACAGTAATATTAAAGTAGAGATGTGAGCAAAGAAAACACAAAATAAAAGTGACCTATATAAAGGGAAGAAAAGATAGGGGCAAACAATGAATTAAACAGAAAACAACGCTTAAAGAGTTGGGTGTTCAACAGTCCCTTTATCTTTTTCTTCTTCCTATCACCTAGAAATTCACCACAAAACTGTTTACAATATACCCACACAGTTTCTCTTCAGCATCATCAGCCTCAATGACTCTCTCCATTCTTGCCTTAAAGGATCCTGCAACCCACACTTCAATATATCCTTTCTACCATCTGAAGTAGCAATATTATTCTACTCTTGACTAAGCCCAACATGAAAATCATCACACCAAAACCAATTGTATTAGTGCTTTTAAAACATAATATAAATTTTAAGATTAGATTATCTCATGTTTGTATAATTTCATAGTTCATATCATCCCAGAAGAGATATGTCATCTATACCCAAAAGTTTCTCATTGCGTATAGACTTAGTGTAAGAGTGCGAAGTTAAATCTCCTTATGTGTTGCATAGGACTACTGGAGGTGAAAAATGTCACAGAAGGACAGACCTAGGTAAGCAAACACACCAACTGCATATGCCCTTGGGATATTTCCTCTATGCAGGTTTGAATTAGAGGGCAGATGTTTCAGGGAACTAGTGAACCAAACCTTATAGACGCCACTAGGTTGGCTCCATCGGGCAATTCTAAGGTAATGAACATTGTGCTGTTGCAGAAGTAGTTTAGACTGTCGTATTCAAGGAAACTCAAAATGGTCAGATGAACTAGAAACCTGGAGAAGTGAAAGTTAGCTATATAAGCCTCTAGGTTATGCTAATAGTAACTTACATCTTATTCACCAAGCCACTTAAAAACATGACTGGGATATTTTTTTTCACTCCCAAGAAGGATATGCACAACTAATGAATTGCAGTGGAAACCCATTTTTGACCGCAAACAAAGCAAGAGAAGACCCCAACTCTCAGTGGTCAACTAAAAACCAACCAACCAACCAACCAACAAAAAAGTAATTGACATTATTATAATAAGTTAATGCTCTATCTGGTTCATTGGGAATTTTGCACTTTAAAGTTTGCCATGTTTGTTACACTGCACAAGCCTTGCTAATCAGGTGCTGCTCTTAACACACCAAGATAATGCCATTGACACGAGTAGAGGCTTTGCTCTGGCTTGCCCTTTGGAAACTTGTTTTCATAGTAGAGATAGATTTGATTTAACGGTTCCTATCTCTCTCCTGACATCCTGTGTGAGTCAAAGATTTAGGAGACAAGGAACCAAAATCTGGCCAGAGCAGCTGACAGCCAAAGCACAAAGTCTAAAACCTAGGCCTTATGAAAGCTGATTCTCTTAACTTCAGGGCTGCTCGGGGGCATTAATATGTTACACCGTGCTGTGCATAATTAGGGAATCAATACAGACCGCTGACCTGTCCTCAGCAAATGCTGATCTAACTGAATGGGGTTACAAAGACAGCAAACTTCCTATCTTTCTGGAGTTGCTCAGTGCTCTTGAATTTTCTCAGGTGGCCTAAAGGGAACAGGCTCAGACAGGACTAAGTAGCAAATCCAATGGTACAAAAACTCCCAAAGATCGGCAAGGCCCCAATTTGTCACAACCCCCAAGTTCTTTTTTCACTTCCTTTAGCCCTCCTCCTCCAAAAACTCCATCAATACATGAAGACAATATACCGGACACCGAAGAGACATTAAGTATAATGATGCCATATAAATACTGTAAAAAAACTAAACAAAAATACCTTGTCACGTTGATATCCAGAGAAGTCTAGCACCAAAAACAATATTAATGGCAAAACAAATTCATTATGAAAGGTAGTTCTTAAATAATCTTTGTGTGATTTACTTCAAAGGGTGATCAGGATTTGCAAAGAAAAAAATACCTGATAGAAATGAAAGCACAATTATTTGGATTTTTTTTCACTGAATTTGATCACAATCCTTATAAGTCAACCTACCTCAAGTTTAAGTAAGTCAGCATCTGCAGATTAATGATGGCCTCAGGAATGACTCTGATGCAATTATGATACAGATTAAGAATTTCCAGTGATACAAAATGGCACAATTCCATTGGGACTTCGACCAGTCTGTTTTTAGATAAATCTGTGAGAAAAGGAAAGAATATTTTGTCAATAAATCTTCAATATAATCCAGTACAATTGTCAACTATCAACACTTTTTTTTCTTAAATGTTTTAAAATAAGCATAATTTAAATTTAGATCAGTATTTTCATTTTTTGTAGCTCTGTTACTCCACAGTTGATTTCCTTTTCCTGGCATATTATCCAATTCATACGGAAAAGCAAAAATACTGCTTAAAACAGTTTTAGCTCTATATTAATTTGTAAATACAGGCCAGATATAAGAGTAACTGAATCAATATTTACTTTCCATTCTATCTAGAAATTATTTCAAAGTCATTCTCCCCTAGGCAAGCATGAAAACTGTATCCTTCAATCTGCCTGAATATATATCTTTACCATAATATTTATTTAATTCAATTTTGCATTCATAACATATGTTGTCTCTTGGAACACTATATCCTCGGCAAACACACACATAGTAGATACTAAACAAATATTTCATTCACTGGAATTACTGAGAACCTACAATGTACAAGACCAAGATAAATCAACTGTGTCTCTCTTAAGGACAGGCAGTGTGTCTGCCACATGACCAGCAATAAAACTGGGCTCTCTTCCTCAAGTGTACCAAAGACCATAATAATGGTGGTCTACAGAGCAGTGTAAACACACATCATGGTTTACAATATCACCATCTCAACAATAAAAAATGGAACAGTCCTTACTGTCTAAACCTGGGAGTGGCAGAAATAACTGTTAAATACCATAAAATACCAAATATAAGAAAAGAGCTACCACTCTCAAAAACAATAACTCAACATTACTGATCATCTCACCCTTCATCAGGAGGGACTCAATCAGTATGACCTGAAGATGTTTATTAAGTACCATGTCATATATACTTAAGGAATCACACTCCATTAAAAAAAAAAAACAGAAAATTGAAATAGGTCAATACTATAGGGGCGCCTGGGTAGCTCAGTCGTTAAGCATCTGCCTTCGGCTCAGGTCATGATCCCAGCGCATACAGCCCCGCATCAGGCTCCCTGCTCCACGGGAAGCCTGCTTCTCCCTCCCCCATTCCCCCTGCTTGTGTTCCCTCTCTTGCTGTGTCTCTCTCTGTCAAATAAATAAATAAAAATCTTTAAAATAAATAAATAAATAAAAATAAAAAATAAATAGGTCAATACTATAATGAATTGGAAGTCAAAGGGCTATTCTCCTGACTGACCACCCTTCTGAGAAATAAATACATAAATAAACAAAGACAGGCCTAGATGGCTACAGAGGTGAATTCTAAGCAGGTTTAAAGGGACAATTCTGATAATATTTATATTATTCCACACAAGGTAAAAGAAGGAAAGTTTCTAAATACTTATTTAAAGAGTAAGGTATAATATTGATACCAACACCTAACAAAGAAAATACACAAAAGAGAAACTACTTACGAATCTCCCTTCTCCATAAACACTTATATAAATCCTAAATTTAAAAATTAGCAAACAGAACTGAGCAGTATATAAAAAAGATTAACATACTATGAGTAAGTGGAACTTATTCTAGGAATATAAGGATTTTGTATTATTTAAACAAGTCACCATATAACTAGAGTAAAAGCAAAATAGCATATGATCACCTCTATAGATACTTAAAAGGTATTGATAAAATACTGTATTTATTTTTTTTCAAAAACTACTTTACTGAAGTTTATCTAATATATCGTAAAATTGACCTACTTCAAGTGTACAATTAAGTGATCTCTAACAACTTACCAAGTGGTACATCATCATGATAAATCAGAATATTATTTCAGAATATTTATATTCATTCTTAACGTAATTTCTCAATAAAAGAATAGTTGGCTATTTCCTTACATAATTACACACACACACATGCATATGAGTGAGAATTTTTTTATTTATTACTAAATTTCAAATGACTAGAAATATTACCAATAAAGTCAAGAGAAGACATCACTACCACTACTATTACTTATTATTGTTCAGAAGATATTAGCCAATGACATGGATAAGGAAAGAAAAGAAGAACCAAAATTGGAAAAAAAGAATTATCATTGTTCACAAATAATATGATTGTTTTCCCAGAAAATCCAAAAATATCAACAGAAAAACTACTTCAAAAAGGTACAGGGTAGAAAATGAATATGTTGATAATAGCCTTCACACACACACTCACTAGCAAAATAATACAACATAAGAAACCTAATTTATTATAATAACAAAAGTAAAACATCTAGAAAATCTTAAATAGGCAAAAGTTTATATGAAGAAAACTTTGAAATGCTACTAAGCAAGAAAAAAGAAAAATTATGATTAAAAAGATATTCCATGATTGTAAATAAGAAGGACAGCATCAAAAAAGTGTCAATTCTCTCTAAGCTGTACGTGTATAATGGAATGAACTCCCAATTCAAAAAATATAGTTCTAAGATATATATTTTTTAGTTTGCTGAGGTTACTACACAAGTTGACTTTAAAGTTCATATGGTAGAATAACTTAAAAATAGCAAGGTAGCTCTCAAAACAAAAGGTGCTTTCAATGAAGGGGGGGAATCGGAGGGGTAGACGAACCATGAGAGACGATGGACTCTGAAAAACAGAGGGTTCTAGAGGGGAGGGGGGTGGGAGGATGGGTTAGCCTGGTGATGGGTATTGAGGAGGGCACGTTCTGCATGGAGCACTGGGTGTTATGCACAAACAATGCATCATGGAACACTACATCTAAAACTAATGATGTAATGTATGGGGATTAACATAACAATAAAAAATTTAAAAAAAAAAAAGGTGCTCTCAGGGGCACCAGCTCTCTGAAACATTAACAGACACATAAGGCAGTATGATGGGCAGGTGAGAAGGTCAGAGGAACAAATTACAAACAGGTCAAAGACACATATGGAAATCAAGTGTGCAGTAAAGGTGGCATTTCAAGTCAACGGAGAAAAGATGTGAGGTCAGTAAACAGTTTGAGAAAACTGGATAGCCATCTGAAACAAAGGATGACCTACTTCACCCCTTTTACCTCAATAGATTCTAGATGAATTAAATTATTAACTTTATTTTTTAAAGATTTTATTTATTTATTTGAGTGAGAGCACACAGGAGCGGAGAGGGGAAAAAGGAGAGGGAGAGGGAGAAGCAGACTTCCTGCTGAGCAGGGAGCTTGACCCAGGGCTCCATCATGGGGCTCGATCCCAGGAAGGACCCCAGGACCCTGGGATCATGACCTAAGCTGAAGGCAGATGCTTAACCGCCTGAGCCACCCAGGTGCCCCTAAATGATTAACTTTAAAAAGTAAAGCCATAACAGCACTGGGACAACACGTGGAAGTTTGTATTATGATCTTAGAATGGAGAAAGTCTTCCTATGAATGGCATAAAGCAAGACTGATAAATTCAACACATTAAAACAAAATTTATAGCATTCTAAAACAAACAAAAGCTCCACCAAAAACATACATGACAATCAAGGAATGGGGGGCAGGTGAGAAGTCCTACAATTCATAAACCCAATAGGCTAATTTTTTATACATATAGAGAGCTTCTACAGTCAATGATAATAAGTCTGAAACCCAGAAAAAAAAAAAAAGGACAGAAGGAAGGAAGGAAGGTGGGAGAGAAAGGAAGGAGGGAGGAAATGGAGGAAGGGAAGGAAGGAAGAAAAAAGAACAGATGGCTCACAGAAAAGGAAATACAAATGGCTCTTAAGCATCTGAAAAAATGATCAACCTCACTCACATTAGAGCAATGCAATTCACAGCTACATGGGATAATATTTTTCACCCATTAGACTAGTAAGTATCAAAAAGTTTGATGAACACATTATAATGCTGAGGACACAGTGATGTAAATGAAGAACATGTTAGCAATATCAATCAAAATTACAAATGTACATACTTCATTCAACCTAGAAATCTTTCTCATCTACAGATAAATGCATATGTGTGCAAATGACATTATTTTTTAACATGGTTTAAGAGCAAAAGATAGCAAGTTAAATATCAGTGGAGGTCTGGTTATGTTATTAATAAATGTAAATAAAACTAAAATTAAATCAATCAATAAATATTAGCATAATATTAATATTTCATGTGGCGGAATGTAATATTAAACACTGTATTCCATAATGCAGCGCTGATACATGCAGTCATTAAAATGAACGAAGCAGCTTTATATGTGCTGATGTGGTACAATCTCCCAGACATATTATAAATTTTTTTAAAAGCCTGGCATAGGACAGTGTATATAGTATTTGTTTTTAAATGAATATTTACATAGTTGTAAATAGATATATAAATATAAATTGATTATCTCTGGAAGCTGCAAAAGAAACTGGTAGAAGTGGTTGCTTCTGGAAAGAGGGTTTCTTGCAGAGAGGACGGGCGTCAGAGCAAGATCCCCCCACCATACATCATGCTGTACCTTTAGAAATGTGAATGCACTGCTTATTTGATTTTGCATATAGAAATGGATTCGATATATATGTACATGTGTTGTATATATTGTATATAAATACATATGTGTATATATACGCAGATACACACACACACATATATACATATTCTCTACACACAGAATTTTGTTTCATTTGAAAAGAGAGTTAAGAAGTCAGAGCAAACTGTGAAGTCCCATGCTCTTAATTAAGGGAAATACAGAGGCAAGCTTTTTATGAATGTTTAGAACCTCAACAGAAAAAAATTCCACAAGTCTCTTGCATTCTTTCTTCCTGAAACTCTTTACTAGACATGGCAATCCTCATGTGCTACGATGCTGGAAATTTGCCCAGAAAACTTTTATGTGCTGTTTCCTTCAGGTTCAACTCAAAGAAAAAATCTATTGAGGTTCCAGTTTACATTCAAACCTTGACCTTTCCTGAGAACTGCTAGAATGATACCATCAGGTTGAATGTTTTGATAACTACTTTAAATAATAATAATGTTTTTATTAGTTTCAGTGTCACTAATGCTTTTTTTAAAAAAAGGATTAGGGGTTTTTGTAGAAATGCTGTCATATAACTATAAAACTTTTAAAAGATCATGGGGGTATCAAGTCAATAATAGAAACCGCTCCAATCAGAGAGCAGAAGACCAGTTCTAAATCTACAACCACCTGAGATGTTTGGGAAAGTCGCTCAACTTCCCAGGTCTCTGTTTCTGAATAGGTAAAATTAGAGTATATGCAACTGGATAAATTCTAACATTCTTTTCAGATCTAAGATTTCTATGAATAAAAAGTATTCAGAATTCAAGTATTTTTTGTCAAAAGTATTCAGAATCCATGTGATTTTGCTTGCTCATGATAATCAATAGCAGCAGTTGAATATCACAAAAAGTTATAAAGTACAAACCCACATATAACAAATACTGGCACATCTTTTTAACAAATTTGTCCTTTCATTGTAAAAATCTATATTCTTTTTTTTTAAGATTTTCATTTTTTTATTCATTTGAGACACAGAGATACAGAGAGAGAGAGAGAAAGCATGAGCAGGGAGAGAGGGAGAAGGAGAGGGAGAAGCAGGCTCCTTGCTGAGCCAGAAGCCCAATGTGGGGCTCGATCCCAGGACCCTGGGATCATGACCCGAGCCGAAGGCAGACGCTTAACCATCTGAGCCACCCAGGCACCCCTCATTGTAAAATCTATATTCTTATCAGATAATCTAATTTTTAAAAGTGCTGTTTTCAAACATGAGGACCATGCAATGGTAGGAGAAATAAATTAGATAATAGCTTATAAATTAAGCTAATATTTAATTCTGGGCTAAACACTAATAGCATCATTATTAACAGTTGGCTTAAAAATGCTAGAATAATGTTCTAACTGATGTGTGCATCTGATGTCTACTACTCACAATACAGATGTTCTACGCTCTCGCCCCTTTTTAGAGTTTCCCTCTACGATCTCCAGATTTGAGGGGAAGCTTTAGCACTTTCCCTTCTCTGTAATTCCCCCCGACCGTCTAACTTTGCACCCCAGAAGCAGAAGCTGCATGAAGGGCTGCTTAGAGCTTCCAAAGAGACAGTGTTAGTCCTGCCTGCTGAGAGAAGAGGAAGCGAACGTGGTAAAACCTAAAATGCCCTCATTTTAAACTGTATCTGATATCTCCTCTTTAATCCTTGTTTGTTTTAATTTAGAGAAAGAGGAAGACAGGGGCAGAGGGAGGGGGAGAGACAGAATCCCAAGCAGGCTCCAAGGTCGGCTTGGAGCCTGACACAGGGCTCGATCTCACGACCCAAGCTGAAATCAAGAGTTGGGGACGCTTAACCAACTGAGGCCCCCAGGCGTCCCTTTAATCCTTGTTTTTAACTGTGCTGTTTTCTGTTTTTTTCAGGAATCCTTTTTCTGAAAGGACTCAGGCTAGTCATTATAAAGGAAGTTACAAGGTGTAAGCAAAGGGCATCTGGCATGCCTGAGGCTACATTACTAGCCACATGAACAGAGCTCCATGTCCACTTCGTGAGAATTTACCCATGCGGTGTGCTCCCTATCATCCTGCATTCGTGTTCCCGCTTCCACATGAAAAAGGAAGAAATTTATTACAAAATGTGTACACAGCTCACACTCTTTCAATGCCTAAATAAAAACAGTTGCCTAAACCAGCATTGTTCAAGTTAAAACAAAGCTGAAAAACAGACCAAAAAAAAAAAAAGCTCTCCTTTCCTATTTGTTGAAGTTCATTACCCACATGATGAATTATTGACTTATTTATTAACATACACTCAGGACATGGTGTCTGGAGAAATGAAAAACACACAGGCTTACTTTTAAGGAGTTTATCACTTGAAAAGTAAGATGAAGCAAACCCAGAATAAACTATAAGGTAAGATGTTCTACTTGTGCTGAAAAGGGAAAAGGCACATATAAAGAGCTAAAAACCAAGTGGGTAAATCATGTTATCATCCATTAAGCACATCCGTTGTGCCACACACTGTATCTGGAAGTTTTGCATCTGGTACCTCATTTAAACCACCCCAAGGAGCTGTGCTCCCACCATCTGAAGAAACGAGGCTCAGAAAGCCTACGTGACCTGCCCAGAGCCACAGAGATAAGCAGTTATACTCACACCTAAGGACATGTAACTCTAGGGCCTGACTGAGTTCCCTGCATGAGACCACTCTTTCTCCATGGAACAATGTCAGCAAGACCATGATGTGTCCCTCATCTAGATTATTAGGAAGATATGGCAATTAATCTTCACTGCTTTATTTGTCCGAAATGCAATCAAAAGAAAAGCAGCATGTTCTGTGTATAGACCCAGAGGGGAAGACAGTTATAAACATGATGTTCAAAAAATAAAGTACTGAAAACAATCTGTCAGCTAATGGCCTAAATTCTGGAAAGAGCTACAGGAAACTTGGTAAGTAGAAATCCTGGCCTCACCCGCTAATTACACTAACCCTATGTAAGCACTCTGTTCACTGAAGAGTTTAGAACGGGCTTTCAAAGATATGACTTACGTCTCCTACTTCTCTGAGTATCATTTAATTCTCAATTAACTTTATTATTGGAAGACAGAAAAAGGTACAAAAACCAGGTACATGTGCTTTCCTCAGGTTAAAGCAGAAATCACCTTATATCTTTGAGCGTCCATAAGCACCATGGGAAAGCTGTCCAAAAGGGCTGAAGTCAGTCTAGATTATTATGTTTTGACTTTGATAACCCAAAGCAGATAATCCAATTATAAGTACTGGGGGAGGAAGCGGGGAATGAAATTTGTTCAAAATCTTTCCTGTTAGTGGAAAACAAAGAAATAAAACAAGGTCTGATCCTTGAAGAAGAAGAAGAAGAAGAAGAAGAAGAAGAAGAAGAAGAAGAAGCAGAAGAAGAAGAGGAGGAGGAGGAAGAAGAAGGGAAAGAAGGAGGAGGGGGGAAAGACAGGGAAGAGGAAGAGGAGCAGCAAAAGAAGGAAGAAATCTAGGACTTAGTTGTTACTGAATAAGAAGACAGTCAGTTCACAGCAGGCACACGGATGTGAGTGTCCCTAACATGGCCTTTGAAGGGGCAGAGCCAGGCCAGAAGCCTGGCCATCCCACCGACTACGGCAGGCAGACCAAGGTGGGGGCAATGAAGGTTCTCCAACCCAAGAAGACAAAAAGAACAAGTACTCATAGACAACAGGCAAATGTTAAGAAGGCAACAAGAATCTTGGAATACAACCAAAACCAGCTGGGCAAATGGGCCAGGAGCTGTGAAATGACCCAGTAAGGTATGAACGACAGGTAAGTCAGCTTTTAAATTTAGGTAGAGATAAATATAGATGAGGAATTTGTGTTAATTTTTGTTTACTGTTCTAATTCTGTTATAAATATATGGAGGTACTACCTCTATCGTAGTAAAGCTCATGGGCAGGCTACTTTCCTAAATGAAATACTTGCCTAGTGTTTCTCAGCCTTGTTGGTACGCTGGAATCACTTAGAAAGTTTTTTAAACCCTGAAGCCTGGGGCCCATGGCCATGAATTTTAGGAATTGGCTCTGGCATCAGGATCCCTTGGATGTCCAGTTGCCTCCCTCTATTCCAGGGGAAATGCAGTTGAGTAAGATGATCCAACCTCTCAGGCTCCCTACCTAAACCAAGCCTGTCCAACAGGTGGCGCTATCCTAGGGGCAGACAAGGGGGCCCAGGAGGGACCTGACTTGCAGAGCCCACTGGTACCTTTACCATGAATCCTAATTTGGGAAAGGAAACCTGAGCTGATCCAGAGTTAACTGTTAGTCAATTAGATTATTATTCTAAATTCCTCCTCAACTAGTATTTGATACAATCACGGCAGCAAAAACCCGACCCGGAAGGGAGTTTTATGTATTATGAATTGGCTATCATAGAAATTTAGGTTTTTCCCCTCATCGATTTCTCACCACAACCTAGTGAGGCAGGTGCTGTTACAGTTCTCAGTCACGTGTGGACAGCAAGGCCCAGAGAGGTTAGGTAACTTGCCCGAGGATACAGAGCCAGTAAGTGGCAGAAGCAAGAAGTAAACCAGTAGGCATGACACTTTGAAAGCCTCGCTCTGCACTATTTTTGATTCTGCCTCATACGACTGCAATATAGGGAAAGTCAGTTTTTCATATGGACAACTCTTGTTTAAAAAAAAAAAAAAATCAACAGATCCATGTCAGATGCCCAATCAGGAGACCTTCAATGACCCCACAGCCTTATACTAAAGTACGTGCCCTTTGACCTTAAATATTTTCTCCAGAAAGAAGAGCATGTGTCGCGGGTGCCTCATTTCCCACCCCGAGCTGGACACTGTGCTTCTTCGCTGCAAACCCACCCTGGGGGCTGGCCCTGCCCTGCGGAGTCGGGGGACACCACAGCGCTGTGCAAACACAGCCGGGCAGTAGACCGGAACCCCAGAACCACGTCCTCCCCACGTCCGCTTCTTAATGGAAGCATCGACATGAAAGCTGGGCAGCCAGAAATAAAACAATAAGTTTCACCACGGCCAAAACAAGCTTTGCAAATCCCTAAAATAAAGTCGCCAAATGAATAAAAATAAGCAGGGGAGGGTAGAAAAACAGTCGATGGAATCTGGTGTGCAGTCAGCACCATCAGAAGCACGATGTTGTTTTTGTATAAAAAAGGAAAGTGGTGCCTCGGGAAGAACTGGAAGAGGCCAGCAGTCCAGCAACAACATCCTGAGTTATCAGCCACCTCAGCCATGAAGACCAATACAGCTGTGAACCTCATCTGCAATGGCTTGCTCTCCGGTCAGAAGAAAAGGCCTCATCTCGGAGGTTACGATCGTGCCTAGCTCCAGCAAGACCAAAGGATATATTTTTCAAGCTGAACGATAAACATGTTATGGTGAAAGTTTAATTTTAGAATATTAGCACTAAGCACGATGGTTCAATAAAACTGGGTCAAATGGGTATCCTTCACATAGAAATCTAAACTCCTGACCCACCAACTAGAGCACGGGACCTATTATTTTCCTCATACTGAGGAGGGACGCTCTGTGCCTGGCCATCTTCACTCTCTTGCGTGGTCACGCCTGGGACCACCGTGCAGGGACCGTCCTTAAGCGGAAGCATGGTCTCAGAACACCTGCCCTCTCTGGACAATCCATAGCCTCTTGCACCTAGGTAGGCAGGGGTCTCTTTGGAAGAATCTCAGCTATATCTTTCTGTCCCTTCTGAACTTCCTCCCCCCACTCCACAATGCTCCCCGGCATCTGACTGCCCCTCACTTCAACTTTTCTCTTGGCACAGGCAGCCTACCCAGCCCCATGACTCAGCACCCATGGGGCTGCTCCTGGGCACCTGCACATTTGGAAATGCACTCAAGTAAGGACGTGTTGCTCTAGGCAGTGAAGCAGAGCTCCTGGGTTGACTCATCCTGACTCTGGAAATGAAGCTACCTGACGCTTCCAGGGCTAAGTGGACACAAATAATAAGCAGGTTCATGAAAGTTTTGAGGCAGTTGGTCAAGATCTCAGGCTACATCTCTAACAGATCAACAACAACAAAAAATCTTATCAAATAGTAGAGATGAGTTAATTCCTCAGTATGAGCCATGAGTCTTCCCTGACCACCTATTTAAAGTTTCAATATCTGTCTTAACCGCCCCACTCTATTCTACATTTTCTTTTTTCTTAGCACTTAAATAACCTCCTCCCAAAACATACCATTTATTCATGTATTATGGTTATTAATTTTCTCTTTCTCCCTACTAGAATGTAAGTCCTGTGAAGGTTGGGATTTTGCATGGCTCACTGGTATACACTAAGGGCTTAATAAATATTTGTTGAATGAATGGAGTAGGAAAGCAGGTTCTTAGGTCAGACAGCTTGAGTTCAAATCCTGGTCCCACCACTCAGCTGTGTGGACTTGGAAATAATTATTTAATTTCTCTATGCCTCAGTTTCCTCACCTGTAACATGAAGATAATAACAGTACTAGCCCCACTGAATTACTGGAAGGATTACATGAGATGATTGATACCTTTAAAGTCCTTAGAGCAGCGCCTGGCCCAGAGTGAAGCCCTATAAGAATAGTCTCTATCATTAGGCTAGCTAATTCTGGGTTCTGAGTATTTCTAGCAAGAAATAATACTGCCTGGGCTGGGAAGGAGCTTAAAACCTAACTGACAAGCTAATGAAGTATACCATACACATAAATGCCTCATGGTAACAACAAATCCTAGATAAAAGAATAAAAAATAATAATGTATTTTGAGTGAAAAATTTATAAGTTGGTTGGAAGGTTTCCCTTTCCAAGGCTGCAGGAGGAAGTAAGAAACAGAAATTAATTTTGGTAAGTGCCAAAAAGCATCCAGTGACAGATTATAGACTCTTGGTGCAGTGATTTTATTAGTGGGTGATACCTATTAAGCCCACAAGGTGCCGAGAGGTAATTACATGTAGGTGGCCTTTTACTAACAAGTGCAATGTTTATAGCAAAAACGGATTTCTTTATTGTACCTCTCCTATCCAAAGCACTGCCAAAAAAAAAAAAAATCAGGTTACAGATTTTTAAAGGCCAGCATAGATATGGGTGGTGGGGGAGAAGAGGCGTGGCGAATTCCTGCCCCAAAGTATAATCATTTCACTTAAAGGACCTCTAAAAGAGGCTTTCTACTCTTGAACACAATTCTAACAACTGCTATTATTAACTCTTCCAGCCCCACAGCATTTTAGAAGCAACAAACACATAAGGAAAAGAGAGACAGCCGTTAAGAAAGTACACTTCTTACAAGGAACAGTAATGAACAGTGGGATCGACCTACATTTTAAATTTTAAGTACTTTAAATTAAAAAATTTTAAATGCAATGGCAGGGTCCCCCTAAATATTATAGCACAATGCGGCTGTGACACAGAACATGCTAACAACTCCAAACGATCCAGCGATATAGTTCGTCTATTTGAGGATTAAACTGTGTTTAAAATGTAATTGTTTTAATGTTCTCTTGTAAAATGACTCAAAACGAAAATATTTTAGGTGGTTACAGCCTCTCTGTCATGACCCATCCCCTGGCGAGTCTGGGGAGCTAAGGCTTCACTGCACCACGAATCATTCCCATTTGCTTGAAGACAACTTCGGGCTCAGGGACATAATATAAACAGCCCATCGACCGTAATCATCTTTAAAATGGGACATACTAATTTGAAGGGGAAATACTAATTTTCTTGTAAAACATGAATGCTTTTAAGCAGCCTAATTTGCAACATCCAAAAGGTGGAAACAGCCCAAATGTTCACCAAGGGATGAGCAGAGAAGCAAAACACGGTGAATACACTCAGTGCAATAGTAATAGGCCTGGAAAAGGAAGGAAGTTTCGACACGTGCTACGATGTGGATGAAACTTGAGGACATTTTGCTAAGTGAAATAAGCCAGCCACAAAAAAGACAGATACCGTATGACAGCACTTGTAGGAGGGGCTTCCGTGGTGAAGCTCATAGAGACAGAAAGTAGAAGCGTGGTGGCCGGCAGGGAGGCGGAAGGAAGAGCTACCACCGTTCAGTAGCTACACAGATAAAAAGAATCCAGTGGATGGATGGCGGTGATGGTTTGCACCACGTGAGTGTACCAAACTATACACTGAGACACGGTTAACAGGGTAAATTTTCTGCTGTATGTTATTTTTATCACAGTTGAAAAAAAATGAATTTTTTTCCCCCAAAATGGTCACAAAAGACAAACATTATCCTAGAACATAAAATTCCCCAGAATGCCAGACATGACTAACCCTACAGGGGCTGGAAGCCTGAGAGAAGGGGCAGCTCTGCGGAATGACACAGGGGCAGGGTCATGAACGGTGTCCTGCTCTGTGACCGAGCACCACCTAACAGTTTCCTCTGGCTCCATCCATCCATCTGTATATATGTACCCCCACTCGCCACGGGCGCCAGGCCTGGGTGCTTGACACATTTGTACGTCATCAGTGTTGAGAGCAAAGATGAAATGGTGCATACAAAGCAGCAGGGCCTGGAACCCAACAAAAGACGGTTAAGAAAGGAAATAGAACTAGGACAGCACAGCACAGAAAGGAAGAGCCCTGCCTTTCAGGGTAGGGAGGTGTGAGAACAGGCACCATCGCAGATTAGCACAGGAACAGGGCTCCCCTGAGGTGCAGAGGAGCCCAAATGAGACGCCGCATGGGGCTCTGCTGGGGACAGGGCTCCTGAGCCCGGGGGCAGGGAACAGGGAGACGCGGCGGGGGGGGGGCGCCCCAAAGCAGGGCAGACAGAGCAGCTGCCCAGGTGCTGTGTTGGGGTTCTCTGGGCTGCAAGAGGGACAGCTTTTCCTGTGTGGCTCTCGAGCTCAAAGGCCCCTTCACTAAAGCACCTGGTTAGTATTTAAAATCTAAAATCAAGTATGTTATTGCCTGACCAAAGCTGAGCCGCTGAGGACAGTCACTTAGCAGCCAGTTCATGGGTAGTCTCTGTCACACTGTAACTAGAGGAAGACTAGCTGCTAGTCGGCAAGGGATCTCGCAAGTACTCCAAGCGGAGTAATTTGGAGAAGGCAAAGGAAGTGATCCCAAGGGCGGTCAGGCGTATGGACTCTGCGCATGCCCAAACTCACACGGTGTGTTGCAGCCAGAGGCGGGGAGTGGGCTCTGTGTACACCGAGCGGGGGAGAGTAGATAGGAGCAAACAGGGAACTCTATGGTCCCAGACTTGCCCGGGTTTTATTATCATTCCAGGCTCACTATCAAGAATGAAACAGTGCGCTGTTGTAAGTTGATGATTACATAAACACTGAAACTCTCAACCATAAAAGAAATGTTATCTGCTGGAAAGAAAGCCCTTTCTCATAAAAATGACCACGCCATAAAGTTTTTCCAGGATTTTTACCTTTCTTGGAAGCTTTTGAAATCAAATATATTGTGAAATAGTCTATTTAACTTCGGTTAACCATAACCATCAGTTAATTAGATTCTTTTATTATGTTCTTTAAAAATAGCAAATAAAACCATTAAGAAAAGTGAATCCTACCCCCCCAAAAGATAAAGCAGATGGAGTGTTTTTAGAGTTTACATAGCACTTTCACGTATATTATTGATTTGGTCTCACCTATTAAAAAGAGCTTTTTAGGGGTGCCTGGGTGGCTTAGTCAGTTAAACGTCCGACTCCTGATTTCCACTCAGGTCATGATCTCAGGGTTGTGAGATCGAGCCCCAAGTCAGGCTCCACGCTGGGTGTGAAGCCTGCTTAAGATTTTCTCTCTCTCTCTCGATTCCTCTGCCCCTCCCCCCCTAAAAAAGAGC
Source organism: Phoca vitulina (assembly GCF_004348235.1). Taxonomy (NCBI): domain Eukaryota; kingdom Metazoa; phylum Chordata; class Mammalia; order Carnivora; family Phocidae; genus Phoca; species Phoca vitulina. The sequence goes on along the minus strand of NW_022589708.1, from coordinate 56,210,422 downwards.
CCTTTAGAGGCAAATCAAATATTATTTTTTTTCTACAATTTGATAAATAATCTCAGGCATGAGACCATGTAAGATCTTTAATTATCACAGATAAGAATATTGACCCTCTGGGATACTTTCTAAATGGCATGGAAATGTATTGGTACATTTTAAGAGAGTTCTAAGATAAAGAAAGAAATCCTTCTATTAACTATGAAGTAAACCGCAGCTCCACTAGCCAGACAACCCATTATTCAAGTTTTCCAAGTACTTGTGTTAAGCAAGTAGAGGGAGGGTAAGAGCCATCATTTTGAAGTAGAAATCGTACAGAATCCAAAATTTGTACCATATGGTGTTAATTAATTATCAGTAGTTGGTTAATCTCAAATGAGGCAAAATTTCAAAAGCCATCCACAAGTTTTAACATATGCTAGTGAGGTCGAAGGAGGACCACAAACTTTACCACAAACTTTATCAAAAAAAACCTCAAAGATACTACCAGTGAGATTTTTAAGATATGCATCAGGAAATCTAAAGCTACTCTAACATTTCAATGTAATAGTCGATATGAAAACAAATTTTATATTTGAGTCTATTTGCAAATCCATAGGAATTTTCCAGTACATAATGGAAACAGAGTTTTTACTACTAATGATGTTTTATGTATACAAAAATGTTCAGAGCAACCTAAATTATGATTTCATTTGTATGTGCTTTTTTGAAAGCAGACACATCGTGTCGGGGAATTTTAAATTCAGCTTTGTTATCTTTTAGATAAAACAAGAACTTGAAATTTCAAATGAAACTTAGATACTATTGGGAGAGGGAAATGGACAATGAATTATAACCTTCTGTTTGGGAAAGCTTCTTCTTGATGGAGTCATTCAACAAATACTTGTGCACCAGTTCCGTGACAAACGCTGGCAAAATGCCTGCCCTCTGGAGCTTACTTACATTCAGATGGGGCGACCTAAACAAAACTCACAGGGAAAATATCGAGTATGTTAGACGGTGTACATGCTAGAGAGAACAAGCAAGTAGAAAGTATGGAGGAAGGGGCCTGCAATTTTAAACAGGGTGACCAGGGAGAACTCATAAATCAGATGACATTGGGTGAAGAGCTGAAGAAGGGAAGAGAGGAAGTCATGGGAACATCTGGGGGGATGAGCCTTGCCCCCTGGGCTTAACAGCAAATGGAAAAGCCCTTAGCAGGCACAGGGTGGTGCATTGCAGGGACACCAGTGACACTCGTGTGGCTCCAGCAGAGGGAACAAGGGTGAGAAAATAAGAAACTGAAACCAGGGAGTATGTCATAGGGTAGCAGACCAAGTGGGGCTCTAGGTAAGGTAAAGATATGGCATTCACTCGCCCCAGGAGGGTTTTGAGCAGGGTCTCCTCCCCTCTTAAAAGGATCTTACTAGATGTTGTGTTGAGAATAACTTGTGAGGAAGCAAGGACAGGGACTGAAAGACCCCTGCGAAGGCTCCTGCAATAATCCAGGCAAGATAAGACCGTGTGGCTAGACCTGAGTGGGGAGTGGAGGTGATGAGAAGTGGTCAGTTCAGATCATATCTTTTGAAAGGAGAGGTAACCGAATTTGCTGACTGGACGTGATTTTTGAGAGAAAAAGAATAGTCAAATATGTCTGCAAATGTTGGCTCTGGAAGTGAGAGTGGAGCTGTCATCCTGAGGGGCAGAAGCCTGTGGGCAGACACTGTGGGGAACACTGAGAGAGCTCGTTTTGGAGACATCAGTGTTGAGACGCCCAGTAGGTATGCACATATCAAGTGGGGAGGTGCACCAGTCTGGAGCCCAGGGGACACATATGGGCTGGAGATACAAACGGTGGGAGTTGTGAGAGTATAAATGACACTTAAAGACATAACTAAGATCTCCAAGGGGTTCAGTGAAGGTGGAAAAGAGGACCCAGCACTGAGCCCCAGGGCCATCCCAACGTACAGAGGTGGGAAATGAAGAGAAGACTAAGAAAGAGGTCTGTGAGGAAGGAGGAAAACCCAGGCAAGTATGATCTCCTGGAAACCAGGTCAAGAAACTGTCTCAAGGAGGAAGGCCTGGATCCACCGTGCCCAGTGCTGCTGCAAAAGGAAAGCCAGGAAAGCAGCAGGGTAGTGGTGGGCTAGAAGAGTCAGGGTGAACTTAGTTTTTGAGACACTGATTTAAGATATCTATGGAGTAACCAAGCAGAGTTGTCCGTTGGTCACTGGATTGTGGGTCTGGAGCCATGAGAAAGGCCTTGGTTAAAATGTAGTTTTGAGAGACACCAGCATATAAATAAGGAGTTTCCATATATGATGTCACCCTGGAAAAAATGTGAAAAATGAGGAGAGAAGATGAACTAGGAAACAACCTTCTAGAAGCTGCTACCATAAAGCAATGTCTTTCTCTTTCCAATCACAACTTCTTGAAATCGAAGGGCTTGGCTCCATGGCCCAAGCACCATGGTGAGTCCTGGAATTCAGAATTCCTGAACCAAAATCCAGTGTTATGTCCACTATAGCACTCTGCCCCACATTGTTTATTATACAATTCAATGATAATGATGGTATTATACTGATACCCTGACCAACTGTGCGTAACATGGTAACAGCATTATTTGTTACATTATCACACACTTGTTAGGAACCAACCATGATCCATGCTTTAGAAATGTGTATTCTTTCAGTTATACTTAGGGTCACTACCAATTCCTAAAACAACAAAAATATTGTAGGCTAAACTACTAAGGCAGTTGAAAAGTTTGACTCCTTCCAGAAATACTTCCTTGGGCAATTTTTTTTTTCTTAGCCCAAAAAATATGAAACAAAGAGTGAACTGTCTACAACGTGCCTGGTTTTCCCATTTTTAAAGTTCACATTTAGCTAGGGCAGCAATGATAAGAAAGACATTTTTGTGATGGTGACTGGGTATAGCATATTCTATTGTAGGAACATGAATTTTAAGGCTAGAAATAGTTTATTTCGGATGATTTCCACATCCTTTTTTACAGATCTAGTTAGAAGCTCCTTCCTGAACTAAAAAGCAAAAGACTGTTGATTATAAAATAGAGACTGTTTTTATCACTTAACAGAAAGTATAACAGAAATGTGGTTTTTCTAACTTATTTAGGAAAATATATTAAACTGGTATATTATTTTCAAACATATCATTTCTGGAAGACTTAAATGTAAACAAAATGCTTCTTCTCTTGAGAATTTTCCTCTTATTGTGATCACATGATTTACTCATCTAGACTTCATGAAAACAAATAATTGTTGCTATCATTTTTTTTTTAAAGCAAGAGCTTTTATTAAAGTCTCTGAAAAGAGTTAGTGTTTGTGGAATACAGTCCAAAGTCAACTCTCTCTAAGCCTCTTGCATCATGCTTTAAACGTGAAGACTAACCAGGTTTTATTTTTTCATTATTAATTGCTTTGCAAACAATCTGAAATCTAAATCTTGGAAAATCTTTTCTTCCCCTGACGTTCCAAGTGCATGTTAGTCCCATGCTACAGCGGACACAAAAATGAGGCAACACGTCCAGCGTCTGCACTGAGAATTCTCTAGGTCTTCACACGAATTCAGTGGGCAACAGTTGCCGTCACCTACCTTTTCACGTAATATACGCAGCACACATAAGGATACCAGCTCATCAATGGTTCCTCCTGACAAATGCAGGTCAGCCGGTACTACGTGTTGCCATGGCCACTAACCATCACTGAACACTTACAGTGGCCTAGAAACACTGAGTGTTTTCTAGAAACTAACTCATAGTCTCATAAAAACTTCACAGGTGTGTTATCCCTCCTTGCAGATAAAGAAACTGAGACACAAAGAGGCAAGATAATTCAACCCATAGCACAAAGCCACATGGTGGCAAAGTTGTGAATGTGCTTACTGCCACCTAACTGCACACCTAAAAATGGTTAAAATGATAAATTCTATGTTGTGTATTTACCACAAGAAAAAATCATTTAAAAATCGTTTAAAAAAAGAAAAAGTAGGGGCGCCTGGATGGCTCAGATGGTTAAGCGTCTGCCTTCGGCTCAGGTCATGATCCCAGGGTCCCAGGATCGAGCCCCGCATCGGGTTCCCTGCTAGGCGGGAAGCCTGCTTCTCCCTCTGCCTCTGCCTCTCTCTCTTTCTCTCTCTGACTCTCATGAATAAATAAATAAAACATTAAAAAAAAAAAAGAAAAAGTACTAGATCCGAACGTGACTCCTTATAAAAAATAAATTCCAGGTAGACTAAAAATTGGATAATAAAAAGAAACAATAAAGTTACCAAGAAAAAAAAAATTGAAAAGCTGGGATTCGAACCAAAGTAATCTAGCTTCAGAGTCCATTCCACATGCTCATGGTCGTTCACAAACTGCTATTTTATGGGGGAGGCTAACTAAAGTGCTATTTTATAGAACGCCTTCACCATCATCCAATTAAGTTTCACAAGAGCGCAGTAGTACCTCATGGCTCGCTGGAATATACGGAATGCCCTGGGCACGTCCGACTGCGGAGGGCAAAGCCCAAGATGAGGTCGGAAGCACCCTGGCAAGACTCAAAACTGCAGCAAGTTGTTCACTGCAGAGACAGTTACCCTCCATAAGCATTCCAAAGGAGACTGTATGTCAAGTGCACTCGGGTACCCACTTTTGGAGCCTGTAGTTTAGGGGAAATGTTTGCTCTGGAAAGGATGCAGAAAATAATCACACTTGTGTTTTAAGAAACCACATGCATACAGCAGAGAACAAACAAAATTACAGTTTTCCAAAATACCTCAGAGTTGAAGAAAGCTTGCAAAAAGCCTCAAATCTTTCCTGCAGCTCTAAAATAGAGTCCAGAGAGAGGAAGGAGGGGGCAGGATCCCAATTTTGAGGTCTCCCAGCGGCCTTCAGACAGAAAGATTCCCAAATCTAGGGAGCACATTTCTTCTTGGAGGTGGACCTAGAAGGGAGCTGGGTGGGACGGCACTAAACCAGAGAAAACCTGATCTCCCTGCAGCCTGCAGTTCCAGAGTGAAGAGTTTATAAATGCCTCGTACATAAACAACTGCCCACCTTGTTTATTTTACCATCTTTCATTATACTATATTAATTAGTACTTTCCCACCATTGTTCTGAATATCAGTTTAACTGGAGTTTGAAAAGGAAGGAAAGTCAAAATGCCCCTCTCCTTGTCCATGTAAAGCCTCCATGCTGAGCATAATTTCCATTTAACAAACAATGCAATCCTTTCCAGGGCCCAATATTTTAATGCACACAAAAGCTTGGCAGAGAGCAACTGAAAGAGAAACAGAACCAACTATTGGGTGGGGCTCTCAGCAAATTGTGGGACTTCAGAGATGTAGTAAATGTACCTTGGATTCTTATACAATGGGTCATGGTGAAAGAAGACACATATTTAGATTCAGATCACCCTGGTTTAGAAAAGCCGTAAGTCCAACCTTATTTAAATCTCAATAATCAACGTCATTCTTTGATCAAATCGATTTGCTAAAGAAGTAGTCATAATAAACAGTAATAATCTTCAATAATCTTGGAATCTAGGACCACAAGGGAAATGCCCATTTTTATAACTTATAATCAACTGTCATTGGATAGGAAGAGAACAATATTCCTGCCCCATCCATCTGCTTTCCACCCACCAATTATGCTCCAGGGATCCAAATCCTAGATAAGCTCTGAGACTTCCCATATGGCCATTATCATCAATTTTCAATAAGCATTCTCAGAGTGAGTGGCATGAATATTGTAGGAAAGGAAAGGAAGGGGAGGAAAGGAAAGAGGAGGGGAGGGGAGGGGAGGTGAGAGGAGGGGGGAAAGGAAAAGAACAACAACAACAACAAAAAAAAAAAAAACAGAAAAAGGACAGGACAGGACAGAAAAGAGAAAAAAGAAAAGATCCATTGCCCTGTGGTTCTAGGAATGAGGTCTGTGGACATCACAATGATCATCCTCAGGAGCCCCAAGGAACAGTTCTGTATCCTTCCCCAAACTCTCCCAAACTCTCCCTCAGCCCCACCCTCCTTCCCTACCTTCACACCATCTCCAGTTAACCCAGTCCTGTCCATTCTTTAAAGACCTGCTCAATTACCACCCACTAGGGGACACCTCTGCGCCACCCAGCTTTGAGGGATGTCTGCCTTTCCTAACTTCTGCCGGGTGGCCCAGACATGTGGCTCTTACTCAGAGTCCTTACCCTGCGGTTAGTGTCTGAGAGCTCCTCCAGCAAGTTACTCCCAGGAAGCAACGCAGGACACACATTCCAACCTGCATTGCCGGGCTCCTAATTCATAGTCCTGCTCCTATTTAGCCCCATTTTCCAGTCTCTCCTGTCACATCTTATTCTACAAAGCCCCTTCACCTCCCCAATCCCAGAGACTCAGAGAGGCATAAACCACCCCCCAGCTTACTAGGGAGAGACCTCCATGAGGTCTAGGGCTACACTACGGACCCACATGATGGGCCCTGAGGACGGTGGGAGGTCATGTTAACTGGGTTTAAGGAAACCCAGTCAACTGCCCATGGACAGTTTCAGCCAGACTCTTCCCATCATTTTCAAACCTTCCAAGAACCATGCACAGCTAGAGGCATGAGTGCCGTTTGTTTCTATTTTTGACTGGTGCTCGGGTGACACAAAATCCATTTCCATAGGATTAGTATTAAAAAAAAAGTTAAAAATAACAAATGAGATGTAAAAAAGTAAACAAATAAAAGACAGAAACGGGCTACAGACCCTGAGAACACAGTGTTCACTGGTCCTGTTAATTGGGGAAAGGTGTCTTTTGCCCCCACAAGGGATTCTATCCCATCTCAGTTTGTTTTTCTGTTCACTGATTTTGCCCCAGGTTCTACACCCCTCAGAACCTCTGCGACTTTGTTCTTGGCCTTTTGTCACATGTTTTCCATAACCTACCAGGAACAAGGTATTAAATAAGGTTCTCAGGAAAAGTCCTCTGAGATATCTCTATTTACTTTCCAGCGTTCAGGAATATTATTCAAATATTTGAATTCTGTCAAATGCAGAATGAATAAACGTTCCACAGACTACACGGTGAAGCTGATACTCCTCATAGCACCAGAGACCACGTGCCCCGTCCCCTCAAGGCCTGAGCCTGCTGGGCCCTGCCTCTTATAAATCCCCCTCTGGGGCACCTGGGTGGCTCAGTTGGTTAAGCGTCTGCCTTCTGCTCAGGTCATGATCCCAGGGTCCTGGGATCAAACCCTGCACAGGGCTCCCTGCTCAGCGGAGACTCTGCTTCTCCCTCTCTCCCTGCCCCCCCCCGCCCCTTCTTCCTCCCCCCCTCCCCCTTCCTTTTCCCCCCCCCCCCCCCCCGCTGGTGCTCTCTCTCTCAAATAAATACATAAAATCTTTTTTTAAAAATCTCAAAATATTACCTATAAAAAAAAATAAGTGCCCCTCTTGCTCACTTCCCTCTTGTCTCCCAATCTCCACCAGCCTCATAGCCTCCCTTCCATCCCCTTCAATCAAGCAGCCCACATTTCTTAATAAGTTAAAGTCATGTTTATCCAAGTACATATGTATATAGTAGGAATTCGATACATCTTCTGAACTGTGCTACTGTTTTTACTCTGGTTTTTATTGTCTTTGTTAGTGCTCTGGGTGCAAAGCAGCATAGATTAAGCGTGGTCAGCCCCAACCCTGTATTTCCCATTAGCCACATTCAGCTGCCTACCTGATTTTGCAGAAGGTGAGGTTTTCAGAATATATATAATGTATATATGTAAATATGTGTATTAGGTTACAGCAGAGATGAGTGCAATGAGAATTCAGGTCATGGAAATTGAGAAAAAGAGAAAATAATGTGGGTGCCTCAAGGATGTCACACGGGTCCAAAAACTACAAATGAAAAGGAGAACCTAGAAAGAAGGAATTATATTTAGCTTTTCAAAATATGCTGTTGTTGTAAGTGATCAACAAGCATCGACCACGTCTAGCCAGGAACAGTACTGGCAGGCTCCCGTGGAAAACAGGCTAGACACTGCATCCTTCTTGATCTTTGCCATCCAGTGTGTGTGCGTGTACGCACATGGCACTAAAGCGCGGTGAACTGGGATTGAAAAGGAGGGAGAAGGGGGAGGAAAGACTGGGAAAATGGGAAAATAGGCAGTGATATAATAATTAATACAGTAAAACGATGGACAAAGTCCCCAGTTCTGCCTCTCATGTGCTCTGGGCCTTGCATCATTCATTTCATCCTCTGGGTCTCAACTTCCCCATCTGTTAAATAAGAATCTGGCCTTTTCTAAAACGCCATGATACTAAGCAAAAAGGAAGGGATAGAAGCAGGACCATCCCTCCTTGGTACCTTAGTTCCCAGAAACATGTCGGGTTCCACTTTCATCATGTTTATGTTTACAGACACAGAAGCACAAAGATGCTTAAGACCAACAGGTCATCTGGGTCGGACTGAATCTTTCCAACTGGCCAAGAGATCACTATTATCAGTCCTACTTTTCCCAAGCAGTACCTTTACAAGTAAGTGACAGAACCAAAATCCAAACCTAGCCTATCCAACTCCAAATCCAAAGCTTTCCCATTTTACCATACTCTCTAAATAAAAGATGTATGAGGCATATGGAAACTCCAAACCATTCCTCAAATGTTAATTTGAAGAACACGCATGAAGAAGTTAAAGGAAAATACTACCCAGTGTTTATCTCATTTATAATAAAACAGGAAGTCAGGATATTATGATCACTTTCATTTTCGTTTTTTTTGGGGGGGGGCTTTTATTCTTTGCATAAACTATGATGGGGGTGGATAATAAAAGAAGACAAAGGAAAGCAAGGATGGCTGTTTATTTGATACATTAACATACATCTTCCTTCCTCTCTGGTCTTTAAATTTAACTAAAATAAAAGAGCAACAAAGCCTATGCATGAATTTTATTATGAACCACCATGCCATCCACAATCACTACTAGTATCATGTGGACTGCACTTTAGAAAGACCACCCAAGTCTGCACATGAAAAGGGCTAAAATGGATGTAGTGAAAATCAAGTCTAATATACACAATTTGCACATAATATGTCATTACCAAGGTTGCCAGGCTTAAAATGTAATTAAATAGAAACTAATCAACACACAAAGGAAGTGTTCGACTTCACAGCTCCTTGAATTAACCAGAAAATTACTCAATACAGGATCACATGTTAAGCACAGTGGAAGACATAAAACGATGAAAGCTGATTAAAACATCTTCTTACAAGTTCCACTTCCCAATTGCAGTTTAACTCAACTCAACCCATATTTATAAAATGTTCACTCTGTACCAGGTGCTGTCTAATGAGGTTACTAAAATAATAGAGCACAACTCGGCAGTGACGGCTTTAGGGTGCATATCATGGGATGACCCCATCTTCAATAGGACACAATATAGCCATTGCCACACTTCAGAAACGACAACTTCCATCTTCTATAGATAGTTGTCATCCATCCATCCAGTGATCCATTCATCACTCATCTAATAAATTTTTTGTGCCTGTGCTGGGCCTTAGGGATTTAAAGATGGAAAGACACTGTTCATGCTCTCAAGTATGTTCAGTCCAGTGAAGAAAAAGAACCAAAAGACAGAATGAACCACAACAGTGAGCCACTTTTAAAACATGTCCTTCACTGGAGAGCCATGTTCACAGCAGCATTATTCACAACAGCCAAAAGGTGGAAGCAACCCAAGTGTCCCTCGACAGATAAATGGATAAGTAAGATCTATATACTATATACGTACAACAGAATATTATTCAGCCTTAAAAAAAGAAGTAAATTCTAACACAAACTACAACTTCGATGAATCCTGAGGATGTTGTGAAATAAGACTGATGCAAAAAGTCAACTACCATATGATTTCAGTTATAGGAAGCAGAATTCATAGAAACAGAAAGTAGAATGGTGGTTGCGAGGGGCTGGGGGGGGATGGGAAAATGGGGAGTTACTGTTTAATGGGTACTGAGCTTAGTTTTTTGCAAGATGAAAAAAGCTCTGTGGATAAACATGGTGATGGTTGCACAATGTGAATGCGCTTCAAAATGGTTAAGATAGTAAATTTTATATTCTATGTATTTTACCACGATTAAAAATCTTAAAAAAAAACAAAAACAAAAACCCATGTCCCTTAGTTCTGTGACACTCCTCCCATCAAGAGGTGGGGTCTATGTAACTCCCTCATACACGAGCAGGCCTTTGTGACCATCTCAATGAATATGGTGCTGCTAATGCAAATGTGTGTGACTTTCAAGGCCAGCCAGCTCCTGCCAGTCTCTGTTGGAACAGTGGCTCCAGGATCCTTCGGCCATCATGGAAGAGGTCCAGCTACCTGAGGCTGCCACATGGAGAAACGACACAGCAAGAGAGAGAGAGAGAGAGAGAGAGAGATGCCCCAGGAGCTCCAGCAGTTCCAACCGCCAGCTGTGGGGCTCTTCCAGGCCCCAGCACCAGACCGTGAGCACAGGAACCTCTGAGGTGAAGTGCCAGCCACCCTAGGACAGTGACCACGTGAGACACCAGGCCAGAACTCCCTAGCTGTGCCCTCCAGATTGCTACTGTTCTAAGCCACTGTTTGGGGTGATTTGTTTGTTCCATGGCAATAGAAAGCTGGAACACAGAGGTATGTAGAGGATGGTAGGGCAGTTTGGAAGAGGGTAGTCCTAACTGAGACTGGGGGAGTCAGGGAACAGGAGATACTTAAGCTTAAACCTCAACATGCCAAGGGCATCACTGAGCATTTGGGCCAGGGAACGGGCTGGTATCCAAACAGAACCACACTGCCATGGTTGCTGGTAATCAGGTGGGTATGGTTAGAACCTGGTCAGAACAGGCGTAATGCTGAAGATGAGGCTGAACAGATGGTCAAGGGTCTCTGTGCACGTGACCCAGGGCCTGTGGGAGGTACTGAAGGTTTTTGAGTAAGAAAGTAACAGAGTTTCAGTAGTAAGAAGATTGCTGATCAAAATCAATCCTCTGGATACAGCATTCTATTCCACAAGTAAATGCGCCACAAGTAACTAGGGTTAAAATATATCTTGAAAAAGTAATTCACCTATTCAGAGTCACTGGATTAAACTCACAATATTGAGATTCTGTCATCACAACATCACTAGGTCATTCCAAAGGTGTTAATATGGTTTTTCTTTTTTCTTCATCCTGGCTAAAACAGATTATGTCCCCAGTACAAGCTGCTGAATTCTGACTTTGCAAGGAGCTCTCCTACCTGCCTTGTCTCCTGGGACATTCTCACAACAGAATCCTTCCATGTTCCACGGATTCCCTGCAAGATTTTCCAACTCCCAAGAAATTCAAGCCACCATTTAAACAGGCATTTATGTCTTCTCATCAAAGAAAAATGAAAGCATGCATTCCACTGAAAATGGGAGATTTGTCAGTTGCAACAGCCCCAGTCCTAATGAGCAGAGAAGAGTTGGGAATGGGGAGACCGAGGGCATGCCAAAGCACTGTCATTCTGAAACTAAGTTAAGCGGGACCTGGCTAGTTCTCAGTGCTTTCCTTAATAAGGCGTAGAACACATCCATTCTTAAATTCCACACCAGGCAGATCAAGCACCAGAGAACAAAAATGAAGGGAGGAAGCTTTTACAATGGAGTGTCCTATTTTGCCCACAAATCTTAAAATCTCATATAAACTCACTCCTGCAGAAAATTTATTGCAAGTTAAAAACAAGAGACATGGTGGCACAAATTACTTTTTGAGTCAAGAAAAGGGGGCAGGGCAGCGGGAGTGAAAAGAACGATAGGACTGGCACAATCACTAATGGAAGATGATGGCCTTATTAAATATATCCCTGGAGGAAAGGGTTGACTTTGAACAAAAGCAAGTGACCCTCCAAGGATGAGTAGAGTTTTATAAAGGAAGCTAGAGACTGTGGACATTTTGCCTGATTAGTATTGAACAGCTCACATTTTATAAACATTTTACTTAAAACTCTTAAACTGATCATGTATTTGTGGCTTTCCTTATCCTATAAAATATCTTTCTCCTCATCATTATCCTTTCATTAAATATTTGCCTTCCCCCACCACCACCATTCTTAATGCCAAGGCCCCTACTCAGTCGGCACATTCTAATAACCACAAGCATTATCTTTCACCAAGAGTGTGCATTATTATTATTACGCACCAGAAACTGCTCCCAAGATGAAGCAGGATTCCATTAAACACACCAGCTGATAGGTCCCAGCTCACATGGAATCGGCAGCCCTTCACCAGCTGCTCTTGCTGGAAGTATAATGTAAAGCTCAATCTGAAATCTCTTGCTCAATTTCAATGGATGCAAATGACAGACTGGCATCTTTTAACTCCACTAAAAGCTTCCAGCCCTGCTTGCTCTGGGACACGTGCCAGTGGGTTCAGCTATTACACCATGGGTCTCTCTCCAAATGCTATTTCCCAAAAGGCTTCAGCTCAACGAGCAGTATGCTAGAAAAACAGAGCTGCTTTACTGAAATAACTAATGGCAAACTTTTTACAAAAATGAAAGCAAATGTAAAAGGATCGTGACAGAAAAGTCCAGCCTTACCACAGTGCTCTTGAATGTTGCTGGAAATTTCTGCAGACCGTTGAGGATGTCTAAATTACAAAGTAATTTTCTTAGCTTACTTCATAGCATACATTAATTTTAAATAAGTAAACAATCTGAGAATTTCGATTTCCCTATTTCACATTCTTTAATTCTTTGACAGTTTCCCTTGGGTTTATTAAAAAATCAGCATTGTTTGAGTGGTACTGGCCATACTAAGTCTTGGAGGACTAAACTTTCATGGTGGCATGAATAGTCAGGAAACTTTCCTGAACCTGGAAATGCAATCCACTTACAAGGGTTCTGCAAGTTAATGCTTGCTGCTTGACATGTCGTCAGGATTTGCACTGATTTTTAATGAGCTTCTGCAGGCAAAGCACTTGCAGATGCTTGTCTGTTAAGAAAGATGCAAATCACACCCACCCAAGCTAGACAATTAAAACCTATTTAATAGCTGATTTTGTACAACGGTAAATTATTTTATTTCCTTTGGAGAACTCCAGTGTCACTGACTTAGTTAATGGTATACTCGATTAACCAGCCAGGTGGTTGGTTAACTGGAATTCAATCAACGACAGAAGATACAGGATACTCTGCCTTGGGAAAAACCATACAAATGAGAGTGTGCTTATTTGGATTTCAGTTTTTAAAAGTTCTTCATTTCACAAAAGTTTCATCACAGGGTTTCTTTAAATAGCAACTTCTGTCAGCACATTCCACTTAATTCAATTTACTCAGGGCTGATTTACACACAAGCTTGCATAAACATTTCTCTTTCATAAAGAAGAATAATTCAATATTTCTTGTACATTTGGAGTTCAATATCTAAAACATAGATATAATTACCCTGTATCTTATCCATCTTTTAAATCCTTCTAGCTTCCAAGAGCATAGAGAAGGGGCTAGATGAACATCTGCAGGATCAAGAGATGAATGCAAACTTCCCCAAGCAGCATTCTCAACCCGCTGATGAGTTTTCTATTTTATTATCGTAATACAGTGTAAAAAATATCAATTGTTTAAAAAACATTATCCTTACTGATTACAAGGTAGTTACTAACTCCTTATATTCCTTGATTATACTGGCTTTCTGTAACTGTAAAATATCAAAGGCATTCCAATGTCAAATTTATTCAGTTGTAAATACTGCAAAAATCTAATGGAATATGTACTTTACTGAGAAATCTAGTTAAAGCAATGAGAAATAAGCAACGCAGAGCTCCATCATCATTCGCCTTTGTCAAAAGCTTTCTACCGAGCCCCTTACCCCAACTTCTCCCCTCATCTAATGCCACTAGGAATAACTTGTTAGGAAGCCCAGAGAAGCCTGTCACTGTTCTGCCCCATCTCTTGCATTCATCTCTTTTACTGTTTCCTACTGCCCCCAACCAAAGTCTAGACTTGTTTACACAACCTTCAAGTGCCCTACCCTCAGAACTGAACTCTGGAAGAGTCAGCTTCGTCTGCATTCATTCAGCATGCATGGCATCCTACAATGTGCTAGACTCCGGGGGTAAGCAAGCACTGGCTCTGAAGCCACTCTGAGCTACGTGGGAAAGACGGGCGTATGAACAGACACGGAAAATACACTGTGGCACCTGCAGTGCACCTCCCAGACTGGCAGATGCCACTTTGCAGGTGGAGAAATCTCTGATTCACTGTATCTACATGATACTGGAAGATCTTCTGCCTGGGCGGGGGAAGGGAGGATGGAAAGGCTGCTGGGTACAAGAAAATGTGCTCATACAGAGCTCTACCACCCCAAAATGTCCTGGGTGCTGAGGTGTAAAACATGAAGGGAAGGAGCATGTGTGGGCATGGCAGACCAAGCCCCAGTCCCTGTTCTTAGAGCCCACGATGTACCTTAAACTCAGTAAGAACTCAATGAATGTACCGTATTTCTTAACCAAGAAAGATGGTGAGTTCCCCATCTGAAATAAAGTAGCTCATATATTAGTTAATTATTTACTCAATGTCTCTGTAAAATGGAAAAAAGAATAAGTGCTAATGGAGTATAGTTATAACTAAAATTTAAATTAAATGAGAAGCATGGAAATGTCCAAATCCAAAGGCAAAATTCTCCATAAATAATAGGGCAAACAGCAAGTTCCTCTAGACATTGGCCTCAAAACTCACCATTGCTTCACAAAAACATGGTGGCTCATACACAGATCACTTCACCACTACATAGCTCCATGTTCTGACTAATTACCTAATCAAGGTTTTTGTGATTATTTCCAACACTGTCCTTTGAGACCCTTTGTTTCTGATGGGGAATACCACAGGCTCCCGATTTACTCTATACGTTTCATTTTTTTCATCAGGAATTAACTGAACATAAATGCATACACCATAGAACAATGAACATAGCACATCATCATTATAAAAACAGGAAGAAAATAATATTCTTTTGTATTTTTGGTATAGCTAGAAGGATATGAAGAAACTGATGACACCAGTTGCCCGTGGGGAGGTGACCTGCATGGCTGGGGACAGACATGGGAAGGAGTTTGCACTCTGTCCTCTTTATCTGACAAATTTGGAAACACATAAAGTGTACTACTGAGTCCAAATATCTTAGCAACCAATACAGACAACAGAATTACATTATCTCCATTCATAATTTAAATTATTACTGAACCAAAAGTAAATTAAATGTACTCTTTCTCTTGAACATATATTTAATCCAATATTAAAAGGATTATAATGCAATTCTGGCATTTTGGAAAATGTGTTACTGGCAGTAACACAAAGACTGAGTATGTGGGTGTAGAATTTAGGAAATGTCTCAACATAAGGATCTATTTTAGCTGAAATTCTCAGCACATGAAATCCACAAGGCTCACAATTTGGTCCATCTTCCAAAGGATAAACAGTAGTAAAAGTCATGCCAACCCAACAGCCTTTTCATCCAAATGTTCACTTTCCTTTCTTCTGACTTCAAACACCGAGCTTTGTGTGTGATCTCTAAGAATAAATTACCCTGAAGATGATTTCTGTACTGAAGTATCTTCTCTTTATAGAACTTTGCCATCTCCTTGCTTCTGTCCTGTAAACCCGCACCCTAACTTTGAGCCTGTTCTGCTGAATAATTCATTCCTTAATGGATTTCCTGGAAATACTTGGTCACTGCCTCCAACACAACTTCTCAAACTAAAAGAAACCAGAAGAAAATGTTTAAATGGGAACTTAAGACATGAACCTAAAGATCCCAAGAATCTGACAAGATCTTTCTAAAAATATTTGTAAACTACAAAGTACCATGCATATAGTGGTTATTACTTTTCCTAATAGTAATAAAATAGTAAAACCCACACAGGGAAAACACAACAGAGGGAGAGCTACAGAGGCAGGAAAATCCTACTTCAATAACAGAAGTCAACTCTGAGCCTCCTCAGGGGCAAAACTAAACAAGAAAACATGACTGACAGGGAGAAAATGGACAGTCACAAGTGGAAAAAAATCCTTTCAAGTTACTCAGGACACACTAAGTTTGTTGTTATTATTGTCTCGTTTCATATTTAACTCAGGCTTCAAAGAAATGTCCACTGAGGAACTTCATGAGGGGGCTGCTGTGGTATAATAGTATAATATATATATTAATATATATATAATATAATATATATATAGTATAATAGTATAATGTCAACGTCCTCAACGGTGAATGCCAAAGATGACTCTCCACTACCATTTGCAGCAAATTTTCTTATAAATTGAGGGGAAAATATCAAAGCAAAATTCAGTGCAGCCAACACAAAGAACAATTTTGCTATATGCCAGGCTTTGCTAAAATTCGAAGTAGCTACAATTTCATATATGTGAACACACATGTACATAGCTTACGTAACACATTAGGGCGTCATTACCAGGATATAAAGCTTCTCGAAGGTTGAGACCTGTGTCTGATTTCTCTTTGTGTCCAAGTGTCTAGTAAGACCCAGTGCGCAGCAAACTCTCAAAATGAACCAACAAACAAATGCAAAATGAGGATATGAAATCCCATCATGATGAAAAAAAGTTCTAGGGCCTATCTTGGATGAGAGCTTTTATTGTTCTTAGGGAAATTCCTTAAAAGCTATCATTCTCTACGGAGAATCTGAGTAAATAAGTCTAAGACAAAAAAAAAAAAAAAAAAGCTTAATGGAAACAAGAGAAAAGGCCTGACTTTTCTCTTTTAAAGAGAAAGGTTAGGGAAGGACCAGTGACGTCCAAGATCATGAGACCTTCAGAGGACTTGAGGTGGGGACCTGCCCCATAAAAGTCTTGCTCTGGGTCACCCAGCTGCTTCTCTCAGCCTCCCTGAGTAGCAAACAGGACTACACAGCTCAGATGACCCTCTACGAGCTTCCACTTCAAATGTGCAGTCTCCAGCTCACAAAAACACAATTTTGGAAGGGACCACACAGATGAGCCAACATCCTGATTTTACAAAAGGAAAAAGGGAGGTTCAGACAAATGAAGTGACTTGCCCACACAGCTAGTAAGTAACTGGTCCGGGATGAGAACCAAGTTCTCCGGGACCCGGGTCCAAAGTTGTGTCTAATTCGCCACACTCCCCTGCCTGAAATGAAAGGCTGACTCCCTGACTATTCCCATCCAAAGCATCCAAGTATAAACAACCAAAAACACATTTGCAGTCAGCCAGAAGCCCGCCGCCCACAGGGCTGTTCACCTGACACAGCCAGCCTGACAGTTTTGAACACTGTGTTATGCCACCCCTGGAAAACACAAATTAAAAAGTATTTCCGATCAATTGCCTTCACAGAGAAAACAGGAGATTTATTCTGGGCCACTTTTTTAAAAAAACAAATGATAGTTCACTCCTGTTCTTCAGTATGATACTACCTAAAGTTCTCTGGGAAGAATCTAGAAGTAAGGGACTCAAGAAATTACACTTACTTTTATTTTTAGAAACTCATAAAATAATAAACATCAGCCTCCACAGCCACTAGGTGCTGGCACTCCACCACACTGTTATTTATTTATTTATTTATTTATTTTTTTACATGTCAGGCTTACAACCAGGGACTGGAGTGACAGATACTGTCATCTTAAGGACAGAGGAAAAGCCATCGGTCAGACGGCGGTTCTGTTTTAAGCTTATTTTGATAGCAAATAAATTATTTTTATTGTGCTGTCGTTTAAAAACCTAGTTTCAAGGGCTCTGTCTCTGTTTGGTGCCATTTGCTTTCAAGTTTTATTTGGAAGTTGGTCTTGTGCCCAGGTAGACTCATCTGGGAAGAGAAAGTAGAGATCAGGGCACAGGGGCTTGTACTGTTCCAATTCGCTAAATAAAGCCAGTTCCCTTA
This sequence comes from Phoca vitulina, assembly GCF_004348235.1. Lineage (NCBI taxonomy): Eukaryota > Metazoa > Chordata > Mammalia > Carnivora > Phocidae > Phoca > Phoca vitulina. The sequence continues at coordinate 56,192,588 of NW_022589708.1, read as the reverse complement.
TCTGCAAAACTGAAACTCACTCCAGGATATTTTTCTTTTTCCAACACACAATTCCTCTGCCAAATGTGTTACCACAACTTAATTCTCAGTCTCTTGTTTGCATTTCCAGGAAATGATGTTTAATTACTCTAGGAGGGAAACTGAAGGCAGCTACTCAAATTGTTTACAAACCCTAACTACAAAAGTTGCCTTACGGCGGGGCGCAGAGGGTGAGAAAGGCAGAGAGGTACCAGGAATGGTATGTTTTCAGTCGGCGGGTTATCCTCACTTACACTCAAAGTATAAAACTTCTTGGAAATGTTTCCATCAAACCTTTAATTATAAGTAATTTTTAAGACGATCCACAAAGAATACTGTAGTTGGGCATGTACTGGAAGAAAATACAATTGAAAAATATCCATTCTTGGGAACAAAAACATTTCTGAAACTCTTGTGCTTAAAGTCTCTTTTATTCTGGAGAAACAATAACACAAAAGCAGGTCCCAGGACATATCCGCAAGGAAGGTCTGGACAACTGAACAGAAGGAAGATTAAAGCTGGGATTTTACAAAGTGAAAATTGCTATAGTTGCATCTTATACCACGCCACTCAGCCATGGAAGAAGTGTTTTTATGAATAAGAACTAAATCATCAGAGCAAGAACTCAGGCTCACTGCTACACAATGAACTGATCGGTGTAGACATGCAACCAGCATAGCCCTAAAGAGAACAGCACCCTGACAATTAAATTTATAAGGACATGTGGCCATGGAATGAGGTCAGCGTCCCAGATGCCCAAATGTCAGACAGTAATTCTGAAATGGTTTTCTACATTATAATACAACTCCAACAGGATTTTCTGAGTCACTGTCATCTCTTCCTGGGACAGAATGTTTTGATATTGCACTATGATATACAATTGAGTAAGTCCATCTTATGTCATTGTTCATCTTGAATGTCCTAATACCCTTCGTCTAAGTTTGGCAGCCCCCACCAGAGAGAGTTAACACAATAATATATAAGGGAGCTGAAACAAGGAAAATCCACCAATTATTCATTTTTAAAGGAAAAATAAAAATGCCAATCAGAAAACATGATTCAAGGTAAAATTCCAGATGTGATTGGGAAATAGCATCTACCACTAGAGATCAGATTTTATTAAGACTTCCTTTCTTAAATATTTCCTTAATTGTGCATGTTCCTTCCTCTAAGAACAGTCTGGTTATCTAGTCTTTAATAAATTCAACATTTTCTTAAGGTTTTATTTATTTATTTGAGAGAGAGAGAGCAGGGGAGGAGCAGAGGGAGAGGGACAAGCAGACTCTGCACTGAGCGGGGAGTCTAAAGTGGGGCTTGATCTCACAACCCTGAGATCATGACCTGAGCCAAAACCAAGAGTCAGATGCTTAACCAACTGAGCCACCCAGGTACCCCACGAATTCAACATTTTTTAAAAAAATGTTTTCTGTAATGTCCATCGACAGATGAATGGATAAAGAAGATGTGGTATATATATATATATACAATGGAATATTACTCAGTCATCAAAGAGAATGAGATCTTGCCATTTGCACGACATGGATGGAACTAGAAGGTATTATGCTAAGCAGAATAAGTCAGTCAGAGAAAGACAAATACCATATGATTTCACTCATATATGGAGTTTAAGAAACAAAACAGATGAACATAGGGGAAGGGAAGGAAAAATAAAAGAAGATAAAAACAAAGAGGGAGGCAAACCATAAGAGACTCTTAACTACAGGAAACAAACTGAGGATTGCTGGAGGGGAGGTGGACAGGGGGATAGGGCAACTGGGTGATGGACATTAAGGAGGGCACTTGATACAATGAGCACTGGGAACTGATTAATCACTAAATTCTACCACTGAAACTAATAATACACTCTATGTTACCCAAATTCAATTTAAATAAATTTTTTTTTTAAACTAGTCTGCCTTTAGAGGCCTCTAAAGTAGGGATGAAGGTAGACCTCCCTCATTTTGTGCTATTCCAGGATTCTGCATTCCGATGTTTTATAGCTTGTCACATTTGTAGTTACTTCCTTTATGTCTTTGTTTTTGGTGTGTTTGCAAGTTTTAGGAGAGAAAATCCTTGCCTGCCTTGTTTTCCATTGCACCTCAGTGCTGGAAAATAATGCCAGCAAATAAATAATTATTTGTTGGGAAAAAAATGTTTTCTGTACTAGGATTTGCTTGGCAGATGTTTTCGACTTTAGTTTTATGATTTTGTTCACGTATCATCCTTAAACTCTTTTCATATTCTTCTAGTCTTTCCTTGACAATTTCACCTCTCTGGAACCAGACAAAAGGCCCCCAGAATTCAGTGATCACTAACCATCACACCACACTACTACCTCAAGAGGCATAATTAATGAAGGCAGCATCACCAGATTAAAATGCACACAACCTGGCTCACCAAGAAAGAGTAGGAAGTGTTTATGAAACAAAACAACCTGCTAATGTTTTAATGCTGGAAAAGAATGTGTTTGCACCAAGCCATTTCAAAAACTTGAGTGGGAAGTAGGAATTCAGAAGACATTCAGGAACATATCAGACTTGAGTGATAAATTCTGTGGTCACCTTACTTATCTTGTGTCTATTGGAGTGCCTTCAGCTACAAGTCACAAAGAACCTATTTCAGCTTAAGCCAGGTCCTGCATCAGACCAATTAAATCAGATTCTCTGTGAGCACAGCCCAAGCATCTGAATTTAAAGCTCTCGCAGCAATTCTAAGGAACACCCAGGGTTGGGAAATCAAAACTCTGGCAAATCATGTTTTAGACCACTTACCTAAAGCAATGGAAGGGAGAAGCCTGAGAAAAGCTGGGATTTTATTATCAAGGAAAAAATGACTGGGATGGGGGAGAGTGATGGCTGATGCAGAGGGAGCAGAAAGAGTTAATTAAAAATTTAGAGGCTCATGGGTTTTTTTTTAAAGGAAACCGAAAATCTGGTAATATCTATTAGGGTAATCTAAAATAGTAATGAACAAATTACAGGTTTCTGCAGTTTTTCATTGGCTTTCACTAAATTATGTCATCCATCAATGTACATATATACATATCCATTTAACCAGGAACATTTACAATTACTTAATCATTCCATTGTATGATTTCAATAGGTAAAATGAAAGTGATTTCCTTAAATTTTAGTTCTTCAATAATTGACCAAGTACATAAACAGCAAACTATACTGCCTTGGAGGTGAGTGGGAAATATCACTGACTTTCAACAATTTACATGATCCACTAAGGTACACGTGTACACATATACTTAACCAGGGTGCCTCACAAATAATCATTGCATCCTGTGATTTCAAGAGGTCGAAATGAAAGTATTTTCCTTAAATTTCGGTTCTTAACTGACCAAATGCACAAACAACAGGATACACAGCCTTAAAGATAAGTAAGGAAACAGCTCTGTTATCTTCAAAACACTTTAGTGTTTTCTTAGAAATCATCCACCTGTCTAACAAGACCTGCATATGGTGTACAGAATTTTCCTTCTTCTATGATTTTGCTTTGAAAAAACAAAACTAAGCCTGCTTAAAATGAACAGCTCTATCCGTATTTTGGCTATTGTGGACATTGCTGCTGTAAACATTGGGGTGCAGGTGCTCCTTCAGATCATTACGTTTGTATCCCTTGAATAAATACCTAGTAGTGCAATTGCTGGGTCGTAGGGTAGCTCTATTTTTAACTTTTTGAAGAACCTCCACACTGTTTTCCAGAGTCGTTGTACCAGATGAGCACTGGGTGTTGCATATAACAACTGATGAATCACGAAACTCTACCTCTGAAACTAATAATACACTCTATGTTAATTAACTGAATTTAAATTAAAAAAATAAATAAACAGCTCCAGTATGCGAGCTATCCATTTTCCCCAGAAAACACAAGGTGAAAATAGAGTGGTTCTCAGAGTGATCAAACGGGTCTCATGCCAAGGGGGGGTGCCTCAAAATCAACACATACAAGCCCATCTCTCTAAAGAGGTCAGAGTTTCAACAAAACTGTGAGCTTTTTTTATGAATTTACACTTGGAGCCCATAATATAACAAGCCCAATACCAAAGCATTATGGCATAAAATTTGCAGTTGAAAAAGTAAACTCACATACTCAAGTTTTCCAATCATGGATTTGAATATCAGTTTTAAAGTTTAAATTAAAATTAATTTAAATTAGGGGTGACTGGGTGGCTCTGTCGGTTAAGTGTCTGCCTTTGGCTCAGGTCATGATCCCAGGGTCTTGGGATCGAGTCCCACGTCGGGCTCCCTGCTCAGTGGGGTCTGCTTCTCCCTCTCCCTCTGCTGCTCCCCCCTACTTGTGCTCTCTCACTTTCTGTCAAATAAGTAAATAAAATCTTTTTAAAAAATTAATTTAAATTAAATTAAATCCAATTCCTCATTCGTACCACCACATCTCAAGTGCTCTTTAGCCAAATGAGGCTACTGACTATAGCACTGGACAGCGCAGCTCTGGGTTGTGGGAGCACAATGGTGCTGGGATGCCACACAGATGTTCTCCAGAAGGTCTGGTCCATACACCAGCCCTCCTATGTCCACAGGAGCCCAAGGAAGGGAGCTGTGGTAGCTGAGTCCAAATAAGGCTCACTCCAATGTGGGTAGGCTGAGAAAGGCTGGCCCTCACTAGTTTAAATAGATGTTGTCTTAGAAGACCCATGGAGGACCTCATTAGGGGACAAGTGTAAGGCTTGGCTCTCAGATGCAAACTCGACTGAGGACATGACGGCCAGAATCTTATCCTATAGCTTCCCAAACCAAGGTTATCTCAACTGAGAGCAAAAATCTAAGCATTCTGGACTCTACACCTCTAGAGCTGTTTCAAACTTTGGTTGTAAAACTGTCTCCCAAATAACATTTTTAAAGTTATGCCATCTCTTAAATATGTATGTTAACAGGATCAGCAAATTACATTCTATGTCATTTTCCTAATCGATTTCCAGATGACTTTGTAAATAGTGTATAACTAAATGTCCTGGTGTAATGGATGGTGCAAAACACAGCAGATGAACAAACATCTGAAAAGATATTGTTATTACCTCCGGGGAGGGAGATGTGGGTGAATAGATTAATACAATTTTACAAGTTTTTTAAAGAAAAAATATAAATGTAGTGACTTTTTTTTCTCAAATTAAAAAAAAAAAAAAAACAGGATTATATGGTCTGAAAGAGGTTGGATAAGTCAGTATTACCCCAGGAAAGCTGACTCTGAACATAAAGTAAGCCTTTCTCAGCCTACCTACATTGAAGGGACAGTCAGATCACCTCCTCCCTCCTCTGAATTAATTCCCGTTCATTCTCCTGACCTACCACCCCCTCCCCCAGGCTAGATCTGGTCCCCTCCCCACCTATGCTCTCAGGGCCCCCAACCTCTCCTAGGGTGGACTCACCATTTCTGGTTAGAGATATTTTTAAAAATTATTTAAATATTGTCTGTTACCCTCTAGGCCATGAGCTGCTTGAGACAGGGACCACATTTCTTGTGTTCAACATGTAAGCACATTTCCTAGCACAAAAATCCTCTACCCAGTAGGTGTTCAGTAAGTCTTTCTGGTTGGATGAATTAATTAGCTACTTGGTTAGTTAATCTGAGACCCCCTTTCCATTCTGAAATTCTAAAACTCTCTCTGAGACCTTCCTTAAATAAACTCTTTCCCTTTCAAATAAAGAGAAAAGATCAGTCGTCAAGTGTTTGTACCCTTGTCGCCAGCTTTCTCAAAATGCAGTTTTTCATCATAGGGATCATGCAGGGGACAAAGTGGTTCCCAAACTTGGAGAAAACTGATGTTCAGGTCTTGTTAGCACAACTGTCATCCCCTAAGGATAAAGAATGGAGATGTTTTGTCCAAGGCAACAGCCCTGGAACTCCATCCCAGAACAACATCACGAAGTGGGGAAGGCACACAGGCCTTGGGCCTCATGCTTGTGTCCAAACTTGGAGCATGGGACAAAGGGGCTGGCCTCAGCAGATGAAGCAGATTGAGGTAGTACTCCATGCCCGCTCTGTGCAGAAATTACCAACCCCATTTTAAACTACAATGACAAGTTCAAGGTCATGAACAACTAACCTGAAGTCTCTGTGGATGCTAAGAAATGATTAGGAAGAGGCTGCTTCCACCTGGTTCACTCGTCATACAGTTCAGAGCACACAATTACACGTTTCGCACTTCCCTTTCATGAGATGAGCAAGGGGGGGAAAGCCAAGTTTCTAGAAGCAGACTACATCGTTTTCTGACCATTTTGCTTAAAAGAGGGATGTATACAGTGCATTTACTTTCCTGAAGAATTATGGAAAAGAAAAGCATGTTCATCAAATACTTATTATGAAAAGACTTTATAGCACTCTATGAAGCATTTATTTCTTTTTTCCAGAATTTACTCCAATTGTGTCTTATGGTCTTTTCCTCAAACTGAGTGGAAATAAAAGTCAAAGTTACCCCAAACGACACAAGGCGCTGACAGTGGAAAATATGACCAGCCACAGACACAACAATGTGGAATTCTCTTTTTATTTCCAAAGCAAATCAGCTGTGCTGATGAGAGTACCATCTTCCCCCCGTCTTCCCTCTCTGTTTGCACCACATCTGGAAAAGACGTGGGGACATGCCTGCACTTTTCTTCTGCCCTGTGACTACTGTTAATGCAAGAGATTGGGAAACAGAACTGGATTTGGACTAAGGGAAATAAATGTCCACTGGGCCCCAAGTTCTGTTCACTTTGGAAAGGCATCCATGATCTATGACCCCCCTTCACAAATCCCTGACTGCTTTGATTGTACAATGGGGTCACAGGGCATCCAATAGCAACTCCTCACCTAACCTTTGATCACAGAGTGACTCATCACCTTTCAACTCTGGCTATAAAACCGGTATCTCATGGAGAGGGAAGTTTAGACTGCCCTACAAGCAGAGCAAATGCCCCGCCCTCAGCCCTGCTTCAAAACTAATTGGTAATTATTAACAGTATTAGAAATAAACAGGGTGCCCGGGTGGCTCAGTCGGTTGAGCGGCTGACTCTTGATTTCGGCTCAGGTCATGATCTCAGGGTCACAGGATCAAGTCCCGTGTGGGGCTCTGCGCTCAACAGGGAGTCTGCTTGAGATTCTCTCTCTCCCTCTCCTTCTGCCCTTCCCCCCACCCCTGCCTCTTGTGCATGCATGCTCTCTCTCTCTAAAATAAATAAATAAATCTAAAAAAAAAAGAAAAAGAAAAAGAAATAAACAGATGCACTTAGTGCCACAGATCCTTCTCCCAGAGCTGAAGATCTTCATCACAGAGAGAACCTCACCTCTCCATTAACCCTCTCTGCCCTTCCCCACCCCACCCCTCAACTTTCATGAAAGCTGTTCACCTGGTTGGTAGGCAATAAATGACAATTATTTCCCTTAGGTGTCTTAGGTCCTGAGATCTTATATTATGCTGCACATGATATTGGTAAAATGGTATCATAATTTAAATGCTTTGCATGGAGAGTGGCAATGTTTCAAGGGAGGGGTCGGTTATCTCCAGCAGAAAATACCTGACACTAAAAATGTTAATGAGCAGTCTTGGTCTCAACCCCAGGGAGGCAACAGCTTGTATCTTCCTTTACTTGGGCATCTTTTCAGAATCCAGGCAGCATCTGCACACTCAACGCACTCAGTCAGCTAAAACCAACTGAAATATGCCTTCTTTCTCTCAACTCTTCCCACTGAAGTGCAGTTGTGTGTATGTGTGTGCGTGTGTGCTGCTGCAGAGTGTATGGGGCAGTCTGTGTGTGAAGGATCTTCTTCTGGTCACTTGAGAATATATAGAAACGGAAAGTTCTGTAGCCTGGCACCATGTGAGAACCTCTTCTCTTCATTCGGGTCCAAGTACCGGGGCACTCGTAGCCCAACAGGAGTTAAGAAACAACAAACATCTGAATACAGACTATATTAGGTCCTACGGCTGCTATAACAAATCAGCACAAACTCAGGAGCTTGAAACAACACAAATGTATCATCTTACAGTTGTGGGGGTCAGAAGTCAGAACTGGGTCTTACAGGGCTAAAATCCAGGAGTGGGCAGAGCTGGGTTCCTCCGGGAGACTCACTCCTTGCTTCTTTCCAGCTTCTAGAGGCTGCCTGCATTCCTTGGCTCATGGCCCTGTGTCCCTGGCACCTCTGCTTCCATCCTGTCAATCACATCTCCTTCTCTCACTGACCCTCCCGCCTCCTGTTTATAAGAATACCTGTCATTATGTTAGACTCACCGGGAAAATCCAGGATAATCCCCCCACCTCAAGATCCTTCCCTCAATCACATCTGCAGACTCCTTTCTGCCATGTAAGGAAATGTATTCACAGGTTACAGAGAAAGGACTTGGGACACCTATTGGGTGTGGGGATAATTTTTTGACTTACCACACTAATGAATTACATTTCAATGTAACTGAAAATGGAAAAGCCTTTGGAAATTGGGGTTTTCATTCAAAAAATATATATATAATTTCAGCCTACCAATGGATCGAATTAGGTTGAAGTCTTTCTGATTCAATATTTTTCATTACATGACCTTGGTTATCCCAAACTCTCTTTCTCTGCCTCGGCTACTCTACCCCTAAAAGCTGGATTGCCCTATTAGATCCAGAAATGCCGAGCGGGGCCTGTCTAATGGAATATCTCATAACATTTTCTGTATTTAGACAGATAGCTGTCTCTTACATTCCTGGAGTCACAGAGCAGACAGCCTCAATTATCAAGACAAATCTCAAATCCCCTAGGTAAGAAACAATGGCAAATGGCAAGCCACTGTAGATGTCATTCCACAAATATTTACATCTGGATACCTGCTAAGCACATGGCTCAGCACTAGACACTACGGGGAAGGCCTAAGATAACAGAGGAATATGCCCAGGAGAGGACAGGAAAGGCACAGAGGGAAAAAAACCAAAATGTGGCAAATGCCCCACCAGAACTACAAGAGCAGTGCTCCGGAGTCTGAGCTGAGACAGGTCATCAAAGACAATGACATCGCAGTAAAGGGGGCCCGTGGGCTTGGTTTAAAACATAAGCAGAACTTTACATCAACCTCTCCAATGAGAAGAAATAACATGGATCGTGGTCTCAGGGCAAGAAAATCCTCACTCAGAATCTATTTATCACTCATGCATATTATGTTTCCAAATAAAATAGCCTTGTTTTTAATTATAAAAAAATTTAATCTTTGTTTTAAAGAAAGTCCCAATTTATAGAAAAGCACAAAAATAAAGTAAATATCCTTCCCAAATCCCACCAGTCACAAAAAGGTACCCACTCATCCAGACATGTCTCTTCAAAAATATAAACCAAATATACATACTTCCAAGAGATCTGGGATTTCTTGGTGCACCACAAAAATAAATGCAGCAAAGTGAGACTGGGGAGCAAGGAAATGCTATTATAAATATCACCAGTGAAGGGAGAAAAAATTGACTACTGACAAGGAGGAAGAATACCAAAAAGTTATAAAATCAGGCCTATGCACTGAGGAGGCCTGTCACACTGGAGTTTTAGTGTAACCAAGCGCAAAGGGCTCAGTTTCATAGTAGCAAAGGGCATCTATGTATTAAGTCACAAATAACTGATGCTGGGAAGATAATGAGGAGGAAACTGAGAAAAGGTTAAAGTAGGTTCTACATCATCAATTTAGACTTCAGAAGGTAAAGTATTTCAGAATGACTGCCACCAAAAAACTGTTAAAATTAGAATTGGGGAACTTAAAGGAATATTTCAATTACCTGAAAAGGTAAACCATCCTGAACTCCTTTTTTCTTCCAACAGTTGGGAGAAAGTTCTGCTCTGGAGCTTGGCAACCCAGCCCTTCCTACTCACAACTTCTCCACTAACTCTGCTGTGTGAGTTTGGGGAAGTCACTTTGCATCTCTGAGTCTCCATTTCCTCCAGTGAGGATAAGTGTTGAGCTAGATCAAATCTCCTAGTTTTGGCATCTTCTGTTTTATAAGTGAATGGTCCCTTTGAACCTAAAATAAGAATTCCAATCACATCTTTCAGTCATTATCACAAATTACAGCTTGGGTGTTGCCCTTATGACCAGAAATGTAACATTTTTGGACAGCAAGAAAACTGAGTGAAAAAAGAAAACTAAAAATCAAAACTATTCAACTCTCTCCTTAAGGATTTATCACATGAAGAAATACCCAACTTCCCCTATCAGGATGTTTAGAAATCCCAGTCAAGAATGCCCAATAAAAATATTTACAGGCACATGATGAGAAAAAAATATGCTATGATTTTTAAGAAAAAGCGGGGGGATAGAAAGGAATGGGAGGAGGAGGAGGGGAAGGGGGAGGAGTTGTTCCCTCACCCTCAGCACACAGAGTCTATGGAGTCTCTAAACAGAAAAGACCTCACAATTTCTGTACCTCTGCTCTTGAAGCACACAAGTATGTTTCCAAGTGGAGACGAATGGATAAAAAGCACAAGACTGCGGTAAAATAAATACGTAAAGGAGCATGGAAAGAACACATTATTGTTCAAGAGTCAGGAAGCTCTGGAGCCCAGCCCAGGAAAACACTCTGTAACCTAAGGTGTGCCCTTCCAAGTCTTGGTCTATTTGTTTATAAAGGACTCAGAGAGATAATTCCAGACACGTGTGTTTTAATGTCAATCCAACTTTTCTTGGAGAAAAACTGTTTTAAACTCAGGATAGTTAAGATTTGGAATGGGAAGGTGAAGATCACTCTTTCAATACACTTCTCAGGGCTGCCCTGTACTAACTGGATTGTCTCTCCTGAGGACTTAACAGGTCGACTACTTGAGGAATCGGCAATCTGAATTTTCTTATCCAATCCTTTTAAATCCTGATGGGGTTTGGCTCTCCCTGAAATGTCACAAAGCCATAAAAGAATTTGAGTCTTAGGTTAACAAGGATTTCCATAGCAATGTTTAGGTGGCCGGCTACCCCCTACCTGCCAAGCCCAGCCCCGTTGAGTTTCTGTTTGCCCCAGGAAGCTCCTGCAGGACCAGGGGGCTTTTTGCAGGTGGCAGGTCTCTCTGCAAGGTCACCAGCCCAACAGTTTTTTCATCCATCTGAGTTTTTACTCACACCTCAGCCGATATCCAGTATGGCCCAGAACATTCTCGTCTGCACCTTTCCCTCTCATCAATGCATTAGGACTAAAAGAGTTTTCCTGTTGCTAATTTGACAACGGTCAGCACGTTGTCTGGTTCCTGAGACAGGGCGGAAAACTGGATTGTGCTGGGATGAGATGAAAATACTTATGCTCTGAGTTCACCTAGCTCAAAGCACGTCACAAATTCCCACCAGATTGTTCTGCTGCATCTCAGTTCTTGGATCATGAAAAAAAGAGAAAAAGAGAAACCTTGGAGGAAGTCAGAGGCTGAAGACAGAACCAGACCAACAAGACTTAAGTTCAGCCTGCTCTGCTCCAGCAATAGTTCATGCTTATGCAACATCACAGGGGAGAAAAGGCAGACAAATTTAACTCGTGCATATGGGAAATACACACACAACACACAAAAAAATTCATGAGAGTTAGATTTGAATTTCAAATAAATAACCAATAATTTTTTTAGTGTAATTATGTCCTAAATGTTGCATGGGAGATACACTAAAACATTATTTGTTTATCTGAAATTCATATTTAACTCTTGCATAGGAGATACCTATACTAAAAAAAAATTCATTGTTTATGTGAAATTCAAATGCAAATTGAGTGTCCTGTACTTTTTTAAAAGATTTTATTTATTTATTTATTTATTTGAGAGAGAGAGACAGAGAGAGAGAGAGAGTCTTAAGCAGACCCGGCTCTGAGTGCAGAACCTGAGCTGGGCTCAATCCCAGGACCCTGAGATCATGACCTGAGCCAAAACCAAGAATCAGACACTTAACCGACTGAGCCACCCAGGTGGCCTGAGTGTCCTGTACTTTTACTTGCTAAATCTGACAACCCCATACCTAGCTGTTTTAATACTCTTTTATGGTACTCTATAACATGAGGGAAAATTTAATGGAGCCAGCAAAACAAATCAGGGGTGGGGAGTCGACAAGCTAATTTTAAAAGGAAAGTTCAACAATATTAAGGAAAAATTATTTTAGAGACTATCACTGTACCCCCAAAAATCTGTATATCATTGAAATTAAAGGGTTTATTATCATTATTTGAGACAGTCATTGGGTTCCGCAGAACATAACCTCTTTCATAGTACTTTGAATATTAAAGCATCTGATTTAAAAAGGTGAAGGTTAAGATTAAAAGGTGTTTTTAGATACTTAAAACTTGTCAATACTTAAAAAGTTTTCTAATAGAATTAAGCTGTCAGGATAGATATAATTCTCAATTTATTGATGGCATTCAGTGTAGGCATCCACAATTTTCCACTTAAACTACTTGCTTTGGTGCCACATAGGAACTCTCTCCCAGTTCTTTTCTACCAGACACAGAACACCTCTGTGGACACTAGCTCTGGAAACAACCCTTTGGGTTATGTAAGGAGGCCCACTGACAGAAAGAGAATTGGTCTGGCTGAAGACTTCAGGGAAGACCTGAGTCAGGGTCAGGCGGAGGAAACTGGACAGCTTCCCAATACCTCAGATCTCCAGGGTGGCTTTGTTACTCCCTTAGTGATCAGACACACCCATGCTCCAAATACAATGCCATGCCAAAAAGAAGTAATCTGGAGAATGTCCGTATCTCTTGAGCATAAAATGAAGATCATGGAAACTGCGACAGGCACAAAATTATTTAAAAGATGGAGTCACAAAATGCAGTCATTTTATTATAAAAATATAGCCACGTATTCAGCAAGAAACAAACTTATTTAAATTTACTTCCTTTTTTTGTTAATTTTAAGTACTGAACAATGGCTATCAAAACCACTCTGACCATGGAGAACTTCAGCCTGGTGTTCACAGAGCATATTGCTGGAGGAGGATCAAAAGCAATGCCCCTCCCCCCCCTTTCTAAGATTTTACATTTGAGAGAGAGCACGCATGCACACACGTGTGCGAGCAGGGGAAGGGGCAGAGGGGAAGGGAGAGGAAGGGGAAAATAATCTCAAGCCAACTGCATGCTGTGCGCTGAGCCTGATGTGGGGCTTGATGCAGGGCTCGATCTCATGACCCTGAGATCATGACCTGAGCTGAAACCAAGAGTCGGAGGCTTAACCAACTGAGCCACCCAGGCGCCCCAAAAGCAATGTCCTTTGATTAGGAAATAATAATGACACTGAGCATTTTCTGGGCACCAGCCATTGTGCTAAGAGCTTTACATAAATTTACCTCATTCAATCCTCACCACACCCCTATAAATTAAAAAAAAAAAAAAAAGACTCTTACTATTTAATCCCATGGGAAGACTAAGTCTGCAAGAAGCTAAGTAGCTTGTCTAAGGTTACAGAGACAATAAACTGCAAGAGAATAATTCAGATCCACTATAGACTAATCCAAAACCAGTCCTCTTAATCCTGTGGACACTCCATTCCAGATTAAATGACACCTGTTCTGGGTGGTGATCACAGCACTACCACTGACACAGTAAGGGAACAACAAAAATGCGCTTAAATTTCTCTGGGTCTCAGTCATACATTGAAGCTAGATCCTCCGCAAAGACCTTCCCACCTTTGAAAATCCAGGCTCTATTTAATTTGAACTAAGGATTCCTCAGGGCCAACTATCTTAGCTACATTTCTTCCTCCTGACACCTCTGAGGCATGGACAGGTTAAGTGGCTTTCTCAAGGCTACATGGCTAGAATGAGATTCAAACCTGATCTTCTGAATCCACATTCCATGTAGCCACTATTAAACCACAGCTGGACCCATGATCTCTAATGTATATGGCAACGCTGCGAGTAAGGGAGACACAAAAACATCCAGGTTACACCCCAACTACAACAGACCAGCTATTGATTCTCAGGTTTATCGAACAGGCTCTTTCCTCCCAATAAAAAGGAAAGTAGCTGAAAACTTGGACTCATTAGTTGATTTCAAGAGTTGGGCAGCAGTGCTGCCGCCAGGATACAAGCCAAGCTCATGTTCCTAACACCCCGGCACTGGTGACCTTGCAGAGAGACCTGCCACCTGCAAAAAGCCCCCTGGTCCTGCAGGAGCTTCCTGGGGCAAACAGAAACTCAACGGGGCTGGGCTTGGCAGGTAGGGGGTAGCCGGCCACCTAAACATTGCTATGGAAATCTTTGTTAACCAAAGACTCAAATTCTTTTATGGCTTTGTGACATTTCAGGGAGAGCCAAACCCCATCCGGATTTAAAAGGATTGGATAAGAAAATTCAGATTGCCGGAGGACATTAAATCAACCTTAGGTGATGAGCCATTTAAAAGTCATTTAAAAGCCTCTCTTTCCCTCTGACCAGTGAGATCATTGCTAATCATCCCCTGCATTCGTTTTTTAAAATTCTGTCATCTTACTTTTCCTTCAAGAGCCTTTTCCTCCTACTTGCCTCACACAGAAACTACACACGGGCAGTCTCCACTTCCCAAGCCAGTTACCCCTCCCGTCATTCCATACAGTCTGTTTATCTCTTGCTGTATATAACTCTGTTTTCTGTAGGAAGGAAGAAAAAGCACTGGAGGAACGAAGAGGGAGGATTAGAAGACTCTACCACTCGGGGCGCCCGGGGGGCTCAGTCGTTAAGCGTCCGCCTTCGGCTCAGGTCGTGATCCCAGGGTGCTGGGATCGAGCCGGCATCGGGCTCCCTGCTCCGCGGGAAGCCTGCTTCTCCCTCTCCCACTCCCCCTGCTTGTGTTCCCTCTCTCGCTGTCTCTCTCTCTCTGTCAAATAAATAAATAAAATCTTCACAAAAAAAAAAAAAGACTCTACCACACCTGAAGCTGATGCATTTTCTCCACACATTGTGTTAGTAAGTGTGAGAAAGAGAGAGAAAAGAGAATCAGCCCCTCCCCTCAAACCATCCTCAAGATGGGTGACAGGGCACTATTTCAAGTGGACGTGAACCTATGCTTTTAAGGGGCGGGGTGGGCTGCTGTGTGATTTCCATCCTGCCGAGCCTTCCTTTGTGAGCAACCTTTCCCTCCACA
Organism: Phoca vitulina; assembly: GCF_004348235.1. Taxonomy (NCBI): domain Eukaryota; kingdom Metazoa; phylum Chordata; class Mammalia; order Carnivora; family Phocidae; genus Phoca; species Phoca vitulina. The sequence continues at coordinate 56,177,533 of NW_022589708.1, read as the reverse complement.
CATAAAGCTGTTTCTACGAAACGTTCAAATCTGCTTCCACCTCCCAATGAGCAGCAGTGCAGGTAAAATTCAATAGCAACTACAGCCAGCATGACTTTTGCAATCAAATTGCTTTAACATGGGACAGAATCCCCAGCGACAGGCAATCAGTCGTAAGCAGAAAAGTTGACTATCGTGACAGAACATGAAAAAAAAAAAAGGAAATACATATCCTTAGCAAGAACTATTATACTCATTATAACGAATACTTTAGGTTCAGTTGTGTGTGTGTACGTGTATGTGAAACTGGTCAGGATGTGAAGTGTATTTCTTACTGGGGGTCATGATTTTAAAAGCTTGGAAAACATTGTCTTAGGCTCAGTAGTAAACTCAATTTAGGGTAATAGCAGCACAGGGAGCAGCAATAAGGACCGTGACCCAAGGAAAGGCAAACAAAAATGAATAAAAATAAATACTTCCTTTGAAGGGCTGACCATACAATTCACGGTCTTGAATCCCAACTCTGTTATTCTTGGCTTGAAGTAATCCAACTATCTGGGAAAACTACTGCAAAACACCTGAAAGATTTCAAATGCAGGTGCTTAGAAGGCACTTACCAAAAAAAACAAAGAATATCAAGATTTGAAAGACCGGAAGCCACATTCCCAAACCATAAAGAGATTACTAGAATAAAAATGTTTATATTTCTGTGTTTACAAGCCTGGCCTGAGTAGTCAGGCATACTGCAAAGCCTAAAGATGGCCCCTGGACACCACAGAGGCAAAATGTCACCCAGGCCCTGGTGTGAGATAATAGAATAGGATCATTTTCCTGTAAAGGACCAACACATTTAACATTCAACATAACTAGCACATTTAACACTGGGTAACATTTGATATCCAGAACATATAAGGAAAAATCACAACTTAACAACAATAAAACCACACCATTAAAAAATGGGCAAAGAACTGAAGTAGACATTTCTCCAAAGATGATCGATATACAAATGGTCAAGAAGCACATGAGCAAATGCTCAACATCACTAATTATTAGGAAAATGCGAATCAAAGCCACAGTGAGATCCCTTACGCCCATGAGGAGGACTATCATCAAAAACGAAACAACAGAAAATAACCAGTGTTGGCAAAACTGGAACCCGTGGGCACTGTTGGTGGGAAGGTAGAATGGTTCAGCTGCCATGAAATGCAGCATGGTGGTTCCTCAAAAAGTTAAAAATAGAATTACCATATGATTCATCAATCCCACTTCTGGGTATATGCCCAAAGAATTGAAAGCAGGGACTCAAACAGATATTTTTATGCCCATGGTCACAGCAGCATTATTCACAACGGCCAAGAGATGGAAGCCACCCAAGTGTCTATCCACAGATCAATAGATAAACAAAATGTAATATACATTCAAGGGAATAGTATTCAGTTTTTAAAAGGATGGAAATTCTGCTATATGCTACAACTTGGATGAACTCTGAAGACATGATATGCTAAGTGAAAGAAGCCAGTCCCCAAAAGACGAATACTGAATGATTCCACTTATATGAAGTACTGAGAGTAGCCACATGCATGCATACACAAAGTAGAACAGGGGTTTCCAGGATCTGGGAGCAGGGAGAATGGGGTACAGAATTTCAGTTTTGCAAGATGGAAAGAGTTGTGGAGACTGGCTGCACAGCAAATGAGTATACTGAACACTACTGAATTGAACACTTAAAAGTGGATAAGATGATACATTTTATGTGTATTTTACCACAATTTAATATATATAAAAATGTATATGTATATACATTATACGCAAAACATATACATATGTATATGTATACACAAAGCATATACATGTATACATACATATACAATTATATCTATAATGTACATATATACATTATATATATGTGTATATATATACACACATATGTACACACGCACACACATCAGTGTTTCGTTCTGGGGTGTAGACCGCACTGCTACCCACGGCTCTGTAAGCAGAGGACAACTTGTCATGAGCTGAACCCTAGGCTTTGCAACAGCACACATTTCTCTTCCCGAAAGCGCATCCGGAAGTTCTGACACTTCAATTCATTGTCCAACCAAACAGCCTCACAAAACCATTTCCTCAAAACACAGAACAAGGCTGTTTTGTTTGTGTCCTTTTCTTTTTCAGGGGGTGGGATAGGGTGGTGGGTGGAGTCTGAAACTACAAAAAAAAAAGTTGTAGGGAGTCCAGAAAGGTATTTTTTCCTTGAATTTTCTGAAACTGGACTTTTTCTTGAGTCTGTAGAATATCATCCATTCAGATGCGAAAGTTTTCTATAAATCTGCAACCATCCCCCCCAGACGGCCAAGTTCCTGGGCTGCCTATTTTTATACTGATTGTACACTGAACTGGGGCACGGACGCTGCAAGAGCACCAGAGGAAAACCACCCCCAGGGCTGCTCCAAAGAGGCCATTTTACACATAAAGAAACAGTGTTTCTGGATCTTGCGGAGGAAAAAGTACACTATACATGGACTTACTCTGAAATGGCCTCAGAAACTGTGAAGTTTAAATTCTGCTCCATTTTGCTAGATGTGTGGTTCTGGACCGGCACGCCAACACATTTCCACACTTGTAGGGACAGACCAGCAACTACAGAATGGTAGCAAGAACCCCGCAAAGTTCCCAGAACTTCTGGTCCTGATGGTGAGGTACTATGGTGTATAACCTAACTATGCTCTTAGAAATGCTGGAGAAAACAAGTGGGATGGAAGGAAAGGAGCTCCCACATATGGTTGATCCTCATTATTTTAATCTGGTAATTCTGTCCTACAAAGTCACCTCGAACACTGGATTAACAAATATCAAAGCACTGTTACTAGGGGACATACAGGGTTAGGTTCCCTGCATACCTCCAGTCACATTTTAGTCAACCCATCAATACATGACCTTGTTTTTGTGCGTGTTTCTGTTTTAAAACCCCTTATTTGGGGCACCTGGGTGCCTCAGTCAGTTAGGCATCCAACTCTTGATTTCGGCTCAGGTCATATCTCAGGGCTGTGAGACTGAGACCTGGGTCAAGCTCCGTGCTCAAGGGGGAGTCACCTGAGATTCTCTCTCTCCCTCACTCTCTGCCCCTCCCCCTGCCTGTGTTCGTGTATGCTCTCTCTAAAATAAATAATCTTTAAAAACAAATGAAAATACAAAAAATAAAACCCCTTCTTCGATACACGTTGTTGATGCATTAGCACTGCGCCCATAGTATAGGCACGATAAACTCATGCCTGAACAAAGCTGCCTCACGCACATTTTCTCCAAAAGACACATCATACCTTCTTCTCTTTTAAGTTTTTGTTTAAATTCCAGTTAGTGAACATACAGTGCAATATTAGTTTCAGGTGTACAATACAGTGATTCTACACTTCCATACACCACCCTGTGCTCATCACAAGTGCCCGCCTTAATCCCCATCACCTATTTCAGCCATCCCCCCATCGGTTTGTTCTCTATAGTTAAGAATCTGTTTCTTGGTTTGCCTCTCTCTTTTTCTTCCCTTTTCTCATTTCTTTTGTTTCTTAAATTCCACATATGAGTAAAATCATACAGTATCTGTCTTTCTCTGACTGACTTATTTTGCTTAGCATGATACTCTCTAGCTCATCCATTTCAATGCAAATGGCAAGATTTCATTCTTTTTTATGGCTGAGTAATATTCCATTGTATATATACCACATCTTTATCCATTCATCATTGATGGACACTTGGGCTGCTTCCCTAACTTGGCTATTGTAAATAATGCTGTTATAAATAAAGGGGTGCATGTATCCCTTTGAATTAGTATTTTTCTATTCTTTGGGTCTTGCACTTAGAATACTAAGCAACACTTTAGCACTAGCTTGGTAGCATTTTAAATAGTGAAATCACCAACAAAAAACACAGAATCTGCAAAAAGTGTGGCCCAACTGTAAAGGACATAATATGAGAGCTGAAGTAAGAAGGGAGAGCATCGCCTGGTCCAACCTCAACCTTTATAGCATCTCAAATTTTTCACCACCCCTACACATGTCTGCAAATGACCACAAAAGTACCATGGGTACTGATTTGGGGTTACAGATGAGCCTCAGCAAGTGGGCAAATTCACAAAAGCAGAACTCACACATGATGAGAATCTACTGCATTAGCTGACTTGGGAACTTTCCTACACTTAAGCTTACGATAATACAAAATCTATGCAAATCTTTTAGTGGTGACACTTTTAAAAGCCATTTGAAAATTCAAGTGCTTTGAGCTGCGTATACCAGGCACAAGTCACCTCCTGCTGGGGGCAGGCGAAATGCTCCCCTTGCTCCCCAAATTCAGCAGCCCAAGCACTGGGCAAGTCGCTGACCACCACAGACCCAGTAGTCTTGACTACCAGCATCAACCACTACATCTCTGTGACTTCGATCCAAACAACAGCTGCTGGTCTCCCCACAACGGGACTTCCCACCATCCCCAGAAGGCACTTCCTCAAATCGTCCCCTTTAAAGTCTCATCTGAAGGTAACTTCCAGTTAGAATTCATGGGCATTCTTCCCCCACCCCCAACAAAGAGATCTCTGTTCTTCTGAACATTTCATTTCCATATACATGCTTAAGGTAAAATTCAAGATTGAAAAATGCCCAACTTTTTCCTATTTACTATATTCACAGCCACACCTTTTCTTGCACTAGAAAAATGCAAACATGACAGGGTGCCTGGATGGCTCAGTCGGTTAGGCTCTGCCTTCGGCTCAGGTCATGACCCCAGGGCCCTGGGATGAGTCCCGCATCGGGCTTCCTGCTTAGTGAGGAGTCTGCTTCTTCCTCTCCCTCTGCCTGCCACTCCCCCTGCTTGTGCTCTCTCTCTCTCTCTGTGTCAAATAAATAAATAAATAATCTTTTAAAAAAAATGGAAACATGACAGACGTAATGCTACTGATATAAGATCCTTGCACAATAACAAATGATTTTTTATCTCTCTGGAGAAGTCAAGACTCTGATTTACCATCACTGTATGAGACTGCACCAAATCATGCTGCCTCTTCCAGGCAGAAAACGTTTAGGGGCACAGGAGAGGTACCTGGTGCCCTGGTCGTTCATAGATCGCAGCACTTCTTCAGAACTGCAGGAAAGTTCAAAATTCACTCTCCTACAATGAAAGAGATAAGCACTCTTATCTGCGTGCATGCTTCCAGGGAAGGAGCCATTTTGTTGTTGTTGTCTTCCCTCCTCAATCACAGCCAGACGGTTCTCAGCCCCACCTTCTTGCCAGTCTTAGACTAAAATAGGAAGCTCTGCTCTCTAACACTTCTGCTTTTTAAAAGTCTCAAAACTGGTTACCTTTTCAAAGCCTTTTTGACGTCACAACTAAGAAAGTTTTGGAGCACTAAAGTTGTGATTTACTGTGTTTAGTTGTAAAGCTATACTCACCACTGATAACTACTTTCCCAACTTTTTACCCTCCCTTTCCTACACAAAATAGTGAAGAAAAAATGAGCCATGCTTCTGATTTCACATGGCTGATTTTGCTCTGTGCCCGTCACCAGCAAAAGTCCGTGTCTGGGCCAGCCAGTATGTGCCTAGGGCCTTTCCTGTTCTTTTTGTTTCCTTGAGTCAATTCCTGTCAGGTGCAAATGCTCCAGAAATGTAGAATTAGGACACAGGAACTCACCCTGAGTCATAGCTGGAACCCATCTTCTCCTCTGAGCTCACAATGAAAAACAAACGAAATCTAAAATTACATTTAAAACAAAAAGGTAGGTGGAAGGTTAAAGTGCAGATGGGGCTGCAACCGCAGCTGGATGTGTTCAGGCCAAACAGATGTCAGTAATAAACCTAGGAGAGCTACAAAAGTTACTTTATATCCATCCCCAGTCGAAGTGGGAAGCCTGACATGAATATAAAGCCGCACTGCACTTGCTTTGCTAACCATTCTGCATGTGCAGTCTGGACATACAACCTGGAAAAGAATCCAAACATGGTCTGGGGAGGCAGAGCAGGTCTGCCCCATTAGTGGCGAGGAAGTGGGCATAGGACTTGATCAGGGCAGTCTTATAGGCAGCACGATCAGAAAAGCTGGCATCAGGCCTATTCATCTTCTTGGTTCCCCAGAGAAAGAAAATGTGTAACCCACCGTTACCTTCATTCCAGTCTCCCATAAAGGAATATGGTTCTTGAGGGAGTCTGGGGCCAGCAATGGTAGGAAGTTAAACCCTACTGTGACCAAGGAAAAAGCAAACCTAGAAATGACCAGCATGAAGCTAGGAACTAAAGACTATAAACTCAGAATAAGGTAGGAGAAAATCCAGAGACTGGAAAGTTCGAGGAAGGGAAAGCAGTATTGGAAACACTGTCAATGGGACTGAGATGGAATCTATTTGTGAGACTCCTTTTATAGATGCAGACTGGATAGCCACCTACACTGGAGTCAATCAGGTTTTCCTAAATTACGTTCTTGTTATCTGATCTTATGACAGTCTTCACATTTCAGAGCTAGATAGGTTTTATTTTTAGAAGGCAGCGACGATACACTTGAAAGGTAGGGGCAAGTGTCTTCTTCAGGATTTGCAGCCATTGTAATTTGGTGATTTTATTCATCGCAGCTAACTGAAGCCGTCACTTATGAAGTCATAGGGACTAATTCAGTCAACCCGAGAAATTTTAAATATTAAATCCTACTGTCAGAGTCAGCTGGAAGTCACCTCTCCCTCCACCAAACTCCCAGGGCACATGGTGTCTGTCCGAGGGCCCTACCTGTCTCAAGGAGGCAGCACGTAGTGACTTGAAGTACAAGGGTCTTTATTCTCCAGGGAGATAAGAAATCATTTATTACTCTATAAGGATCTTCTCACTAAATTTTTCTTTGAGTTCAAGTAGCACTAGCACTTATCCAAAAACAAGGGTCCCACATCCGTCCTGTGGTGACTTTCTTAAAAACCTCATAAGCAAATATATTTTTGGAAGAATTCCCTGTTAGCTTGGACATTTATTATAGTACATTCTCTTTTTTTTAAATTTTATTTTAATTCAGTTAACATTTAATGTATTATTGGTTTCAGAGGTACAGACCTGTGATTCATCAGTCTTATATAACACCCAGTGCTCATTACATCACATGCCCTCCTTAATGTCCATCACCCAGTTTCCCCATCCCTCTACCCCCCTCCCCTCCAGCAACCCTCACTTTGTTTCCCATGATTAAGAGCCTCTAATGGTTTGTCTCCCTCTCTGGTTTCGTCTTGTTTTATTTTTTCCTCTCTTCCCCTATGATCCTCTGTTTTGTTTCTTAAATTTCACATATCACTCTTATTTTGCTTAAATGTTAAACATGCATTTTCCACTTTCTTTTTTTCTGAAATTAAGGAGGGATCCAGTGCCAAATGGAAAGATTATAGGTAATAAAGGAAGAACAATGGATATCTTGACTTGTTTCCTGGAGTCTGATTGCCTGGGTTCAAATCCCAAATCTTCCACTTAACTGGCTGTGTCATCTTGACCAAGTCACTTAAGCTCTCTGTGCTTCAGTGAGGATAATAACAGTCACTACCTCGTAGGATCACTGTGAGAATTAAATAGGTAAGCCAAATATGTAATAAAACACCTAAAATTATTCCTATCACATAGTATATGCCATATGTGAGTTAACCCTTATGTTGTTATTATTATTATTACTATTCATTTTAAATCTTGTAAAATTTGAAGTTGTAATACTTAATCCATAATGATACCCTTAAATTTTACCACATCAAATTAAAATTGGCTTCATACAGGAAATAGTCCTAAATTTTTACCCTGTAAAAATACAGGGTAAGAAAAATAGCTAACAAAAAAATAGTGTTTTTTCTCTATCATTATTGTGGGCCTACTGAACCAAAGCTATCCCAGTGAACAAATATGAAATCAAACCAGGGTGAATTTAAAATTCAGAGGAAGAGAAGAAGAAACTGAGAGAGACTAGAAGTGAAATACCGGTCTACCAGGGGCAAGTCAGTGTCCCTGGACTTGACGTCGTGGGAGCTTTGGCCTAACCTCACCTCAGGACCTTCCTATGGGAAGGATGGTCCCCGCCTGGACCATGTTGCAGGCAGGGCAGCAGGCTACCAGGGGCACGCTGCAAATGCTCCAGTGTGCCCACTGGTTTACTAGGCAGCCACTAGCGAAACCAGCCCCTTGGATCAACCCACAGAATAAATTTATTCAGAACGTTGCCTCATTTATCTGAGATTGAGCTTTTTTCAGATCACAAGGATGGTTCATCAAAGTCACTTTGGTTTCTCCTGGCTCTAAAATTCAGTGACTCTCTGTGCAGACTTTTGCACTCCTGCCTTTGTATTCTCTGGCATGACCTAATCAGATACCAAGTGCTGGGATTCAAAGAACTGTTTGAAGAATGGCATGTTCTAGTTCACTAAATTTGTCTAATCAATTCAGCTCTTAGGAAAACAAAACAAAACCAAAAAAAACTTCCAAAGAAAAACAAACATTTTTGTTTCAACGCTGTTGAAAAATGTTTGAAAATACAGTTAGACCTTGAACAACACAGAGGTTAGGAGCACCAATCCCCCCCCCCCCACCACCCTTCACCTCAGCACAGGGGAAAATTCATGTATACCTTGCCTCCCAGAAAACTTTACTAATAGTCCACTGTTGACCAGAAGCCCTACTGGTCAATAATAACATAACATAAGCAGTCGATTCGCACATACTTTGGATGTTATTTGTATTATATACTGTATTCTTATAGTAATGTAAGCTAGAGAAAAGAAAATGTTACTAAGAAAGTCGTAAGGAAGAGAAAATACATTTACAGTACTACACTGTATTTACTGAAAAAATCCACTTATAAGTGGATCCTCACAGTTCAAACCCATGTTGTTCAAGGTTGAGCTATACATTGACAAACTTTCTTATTAAATAAATGGAAGTATTGAACACTGTTTAATATTTCTTAATGATTTGAATTCTCAATAAAGTTCCTCAGGGTTTTAAGAGAGCTGTTAGCAATTTAGAGGAGGATGACATTATTTTCAGCTGGCAGGGAAACAGGAAAGCCTACCTTGGGGCACAGGACCCCAAAGGCACAAGGGGATTTAGGCAGGTGGAAACTGGGTGGCGGGGCTGGGGCGGGGGGACAGGCTAGGGGGAGAAGAAGGGGCAGGAACGCAGGTCATGAGCGAATTTCAGGTGGAGAGAACCCACAAACTATGGGCATGTGTGGCATGGCAGCTGGGCCCCATTTTCCATACCAGTCCAAGCCAGAAGGGAAGCATGAGCCCAGAAAGGTAAGACAGGGGCATATCACAGGGAGCCTCATATGACCAACTAAAGAGTTTGGATTTTAACCCATAAGCAGGAGGGAATCACCAAAGGTGTTCAGCTCTAAGAACACGGACTGGGGAGAGGCATGACATGACCAAAGGAGGGGTTTAGAATAATGAAACTCGCACAAATGTAAGTGGTATAACGCTAAGTACCATTTATAATATACGTCCTAAATGCTTAACATAGTCTAACAATTTAATCCCACTTTACAGATAAGAAACAGAGGCAAAAAGGGATTAAATAAATTCTCCAGATCAGTGTAACTCCAAAGGCCAGTGATGGCAGCCACAGGGAACCCCAGTATCTGCACAAAGGATATAGCCCCTTTATATAGAGAGAACAAGAACTCAGCACCCCTGCCTGACATAGAAAAGGGAAGTCTAGAAGCTAAAAGGATGGAATAATACAGTGGCACATATCACGGGGCAGTGTCACGGGCATGACATTTTCAGGGGCCATAAAGTGGTTAAACTGTGATGTTGTCTCCTGAGATTGCTGCCTATTAGCCATGGCAGGAATCAGCAACACTCCTCTGTTTTTAACAAAAATTAGCTATCCAAAGCCAGGAGACCATCATTCTCTCTGAATGTGATGAGGTTACACACTTCAAAAATCTGTCCAACTATGCACACCGGTAGGAAGATTTATTTGTAGTACCTCAACATCGTGCCACGTTCCAGATGAGGACCGAGCCACAGAAAGTACTGCTGGGTAGGAAGTGCTGGCTATCCTGACATTTTAAGACAAAATCCTATTTTTTATTTAAATACCACATGACACGAGGAAAGGCCTGAAAACCGGGGACGTTTTTCACCTAGCTCCATGACGAAGTTTAAGGACTCCATGGCACATAGTGAAGCTGCAAACTGAGGACTGAACTCCTCTCATTTCTCCAACTGTAAATATTCTTTTCCTTGATATTGACCTAGCTCATTGAATTGAAAATAAAACTATTACTTTATTTCAACTATATTTAAACTATAAAAGAAGACAACCCAGGCTCCCCCAGGAACAGGAGTTAAGATCTTACTTGCCTGAAGGCAACAGGCTTGCCTTGCTGGCTTTCTGTGGCCCCTTCCTAGTCGAAGAGCTCTAATTTAATTAGGTTGGCTAGACTGAGAGCTCCCCAGAATCCTGACTCTCATCATAATTGTCATGAGGAGCCTGGTGGCCAGCCTTGAGCACTGCCTGAATAAATGATACTTTCAAGTGAACGCTGGAAGCCGCCTTCCCTTTCATCAAGGGCACATTCAGAGCCTTATTTCTTTTTCTTCAAATCTGATTAAAGTATTCATTCCATCATGCTTTTCCAGGAGGGAGTCACAATGAAATCATAATAATACTACTGGAATCACTTATTTCCACGCCAACAAACTGGATATTAATGAAGGCTTATTCTTGCGATTGAAGAAAGGAACTAATTCATTATGAAAATGAATAACACACATGCACGCTTATCAACTGCCCGTAAAATAAATATTTTCATGTGAAAGCTGTGTTTTTATATCCCAAAATTATTTCCAGCATTTGGCATGGAACCAAGGCAATTCAGAATCATTGCCATTTATAGCAAAGTTTAGGCTAAGTTGTAGGGCACACAAAAAAGTATACTTGCTCAACATTTTAAGGCCATGGAACCAATCAGAATGTCCGTGCAGGAAGGGACTTTGTCTTAACTGATATACCAAGCTCTGCAAAAGTGAAAGAGAGTCTACATGTTTCCACGGGTATAGCAGGCAAAGCACTAAGAGAAACAGCATCATAGGCAACAGAAAATTCATTTCAGAGAAGACACACATCAACTCCCCAAAACTGATAGACATGCCTACCTTCTCACTTCACTTGGGGGTACCTGAAGTCCAGACGTGACAAAGGAGCTAAACCGAGGACAGGAGAGAGGATGAATCCATCCGGTACTTTGAGAAAACATCTATCCACCTGGCAGAGACAACTGAGTGGTAGATCCAGAAAACTCCTTTCCCCATCCAATTTAAGAAGAAAATTTTAAATAAAAATAAATTAGCAAAATCATGTAATTCAGTGTGGTACCACTGAATTGTTCCAATAAAATCAACACCGTTCCTGCTGTCAGGATCTCACGGGCTACAGTGCAAGACAAAAAAAGCACACATGACAGTTGCCACATTGTGCAAAAAAAAAAAAAATGATCTCCTAGTGACACACACTCCAGGTGCCATGGAACCCCAAAGGAGAGGAGACAGGAAGGGACTTCTCCTTCAGGTCTTTGGAAATAAGGAAGAGACTCTAATCAGAAGCTGACAAGTACTACCTTCCAATAAAGTCATTATTCTTCTCCACTCTACTCACTGTCATAGAGGCCTGGGTTTTAAGGAAAGTTGTTCCTAAAAGAGAGGATTCACTTTTTCTTAAACTCCTCCACCCTAACCCCCAAAAAGGTAAAAGAAATAACCTCCAAACTTTTTTCCCAACTTCCAGTTTATAGGAAATATAGGAGTGAAAAAAAACTGAATGGCCCCCAGGGAAACAATCCATCAGAAACATCCTCAGTGTGAGGCATTCTCCAAGGCATGCAGCCTGGTCTCTTTCAAACATCGATGTCACACAGAAAATGTAAGAGAACATACTAGATTCTAGAATAAAGGGCCATGGCATCATTGCAATGCATAAACACTGACTGGGTCTTAGTTCAGGGAAAAAATAAACAGTCATAAAAGTCATTCTGGAGACAACTGGGGAAATCTGAATATGAACTGGCTATCAGAGGTCATGAAAAATTATTAATTTTCACATTCTGAAGTTTTATTGTGGTTATGTCAATTGTCCTTTTTTAGAAGATAGATGTTTAAGAAAGTAGGGAGTGCACATCATATTTGCTTACCCCAATTTACCTCAAATTGTTCAGCAACACACACAGATATGTATATACCTTCACATCCTCACACACATGTGCACACACACAAATACACACAAAGCAAATGCGGCACAATGTTAATTAATGAATCTAGGTGTACGTATACACATGTTCCACGTACTGGTCTTTCTTTTTTTTAATTTATTTCTGAGAGAGAGAGCATGCCTGCACACACGAGCCACAGAGGGGGGTGCAGAGGGAGAGGGAGAGAAAGAACCCTCAAGCAGACTCCCCGCTGACCATGGAGCACGACACAGGGCTCGATCTCACGACCCTGAGATCATGACCTGAGCCGAAATCAAGAGTTGGATGCTTAACGGACTGAGCCACCCAGGCGCCCCGGTGTACTACTCTTTCAATTTTTCTGTTTGAACTTTTTTATAATAAAAAGATAGGTGGGGAGCTGGGGGAGAAATGCTGCTAAGACCTTAAGCATGTGAAGACAAAGTAAATATGTCTATAAGGAAACTCAAAAGAGTGAAACTCATAAAAGGAAAGTTATGTATTACTTATCATGTAACTAGCAGACAGACGTTTAATCAGACGAATAGGTTACTTATTTATCTCTGAAAACTGCCACCACTTTCAGTATCTCAGATCTGTAGGAGTTTCTACTATAATCTATCTCAGATTTACTATGTAAATAAAAAACATTTTATAACTTAATGATAATGAAACTGTATGGTTCTGGTTTTCACACTTTCATGCACAGCATGTTGTAAATATGAATACTCCAAGATAAATCAGTTAGGAAAGATCAAGTAACTTGGCATTACAATTCTATCAGAGATATATGACTGGATTTACATAAGGGAGAAATACAGCCTCCAATTTGCACATTCCTTTGATTTTTCTCATATTAAATTATATTTAGATATCCCCATTACGTTAATAATCACAGGCCCATCATCCCTGAAATACTCTGTGGTATTGAAAATGAAATGGAAACACTAAAATTGATTTCAGCAATTGAGAAGAGGAAGGAGAGAGATTATTAGTTTCACTGTGAAGAATGATGTGATCTATGCATTTTCTCACAGCTCCCTAACCTACACTAGGACTATAATTTCAAGTCTATACTGTCACAGATGTCAATAAAAGGGTAGATTTGTTTCGACTTTTCACCAACAAAACTGGTGGCATTTAATGAAATTCATCTCTAAAAGCTGGTTATAAAACAACCACAATAACAATAATAATAAGCCACACTAGTGCCCCCTTACCTGTGCGGAAGACGTTCCAAGCCTCCAGTGGAGGTCTGAAACCACAAATAGTACTGAACCTCATAGAGTCTGTGTTTTTTTCCTATACATACACACCTGTGATCAAGTTTAACTTACAAATCAGGCACAGCAAGAAATTAACAACAATAACCTATTTTTTAAAAGATTTTATTTATTTATTGGAGAGGGTGAGCAAGAGAGAGTGCACAAGCCAGGAGAGGGGCAGAGGGAGAGAGAGAAGCAGGCTCCTCGCTGAGCTGGGAGCCGGACGCAGGACTCAATTCCAGGACCCTGAGATCATGACCTGAGCCGAAGGCAGACGCTTAACCAGTGAGCCCACCCAGGTGCCCCTAACAACAATAACTTAGAGTGAAACAGAACAATATAACGATAGACTGTAATAAAAGCTATGTGAGTGTGGTCTCTCTCTCCTCAAAAGAACTTATTACACGGACTCACCCTTCTTGGGATGGTGTGAGGTGATAAAATGCCTCCGCTGTGGGATGAAGTGGGGTGGAGGACGTAGGCACGATGACGCAGTGTTAGGCTGCTGCTGAGCCCCTGACAGGGTGCCAGAGGGAGGAGCATCTGCTTCTGAAGCGGGGTGTGCTGGCAACTGATACTGGGAAAAGCACACCTGCAGATGAGGGAGGACTACTGAACTCTGAAAGTTGCCTCTAATTCCTGACTAAAAAATGTGACTAAAGGAGAAAACAAAAGCATTTACTAAGAGACCCAGTCATAAATCAGGGACAATCTAAAATTTACCTTGAGTCAAACACCTCCTCTCAGGCACCCATAATATGTTCCAATACCCTTCTTAATTTTCTTCTGACCCTTCTTCTAAAATGCCTTTCCCGCACCGCAAGGTTATCAGGAGCGTCTTAAAGGGCCATCTAATCTGCCTTAATTCATCAATGCCAAAAATCAATTATCAAGCCTCAATATTTTTTCACTTCATCAGTAGAACAATCGGCACATTCTACTTGCAGTGCAACCTATCATGCCTTGGCAGGAGGCGTACATTTGTGTTTTCTTTACAGAAATTTGCCATTCCAAGACTACAGAAAGTGGGGCACATAAATAAAGTCAAGAACAAAGATGGCGCCTAAGGCCATCCCTCCACTCTTCTCTAGAATCAGGGCAAATGGAGGTAAGCTTCACCATCAGCAACCAGTGTGTTAGAACATTTACAATGCAAGCAACTTGGATTGGTAAAGAAAGGTCTAGACTTACAAGCTTCCTGTAGCAGCTGTCAGGAGCTCTTTGATCCTTAGCAAACCATACATCTCAACGGTCTCAGAAGGCATGACTGAGGTCATCAATGGCCTACTCCTTGATTTCCTGATAAAGATATTGAGACCCAGTGGGAGTCACTGTCTCTCCTCTGTTGAAGCTGAAACAAAATCCTGAGGGACCTGAATCACATCTACACAAAATGTCTAACAATCCTTTCTGCTTGGGGAGTTTGGATGCTAGGGAGAGCTGTTGGTGAGGACAAACTATGGCAGGACCCTAGCCTGACCCCCAAAACTTACTGTTGCAGCTATACTACAATTCCTAAAGCCAGGGAAGAAAGTCTGTCAAAGCTGGCTAAAAGAACAAACAAATGAGTGAAGTTCTCCTCAGCCTCGCTCGGGCTGTTCCTGGCTACCAACCACATGTGACAGGCAGCCCTGGACCCCAGGTGTGGCCTTTCCTAAGGCTTCCTAAGCAACAAATACCATATTGAATTAGCAAAATGTGCCATCTCTGTGGTCAATACCCACTGGTCTTTCTCCTGTCTGTCCTTCTCTTCCCCTCTCTTTATCTTTACAATTATTTGTTTTATATCTCCTATAGGTCAAGCTATTTCCAGATGCTAGACCATCAATACACATATTATCCTAGTGCTATGGCCTGTGAAAAGAATGCATGGTGCTTTTAGGGTTTAAAGATTCATAATGAAAAGTAAAAGTAAATTTTACTAAAAAAGAATTTTTCCCCCAATACTGGCCTGATTCATAATTGAGAACCGGGAGAACACGAAGTCAAGAAAATTCTTAAAAGCAGACACCTGCGAATCACAACCAAATCTGAATGTATGGTTTATAAAATTTAAAAAGGAAAAACAAAAACCAAAAAACAACAACAAAAACCAAAACCTTTACAAAGACTTAAACCACAGTCTTTGTGGTTTGTTCTTCAGCTGGAAAGGATTTCTTAGTACTGCAATTACATTTATCATACCAGTGTCCTGGGGGGGGGGGGAATGGCAATGTTCATTCTTATGCCCAGTAAATCCAGTCATAACCAAAAAGATAGACGGAACCTAAAGAATGAAAATTATGTGCGTGAATGATACATATGTAGGTAAAGCATATTCAGGAAAACTAATTTTAGATGATACTGATTACTACAACATTGTCACAAATTACAGAAACGCTGAATGTGTTCTTATGAATAGCAGAAATACAAGTGCCAACTGCTTTTAAAACATCTTACTTAAAAAGTAAATTCAAGATGTTTTGATCTGTATGTCAGAAATTGTACCAAGTTGTTCCTACTCATTTCTAAAACCTTGCTAATAATAAGGGAAAAAGACATCTGTTCGTTTTAAAAGCTGGAAATGTTTCTAGTTACCTATGAAAAATGCAGTTCTCTTAAAGAACTACTTCTCAATGTCACTATTACCCCATAAATTTCCCTTTACTTTTCAGTAGTGAAGCAAGTTGAGAGTTCTCTGCTCTTTCCTCACGTAGCTGTGTGGAAGCAATTTGGGGAGAAACTTTTATAGCAGACCAAAATACACTCCCCCATCAGTTTCCAACTGACCCGCAAAGTCCACCCACATTTTACATAGAACTTCATCTCAGGACAATCTACTCTTTTTCATAATAAGTGGTACTTTATAAAACATTATGAAATAGATACCATGTGGGTTTTGACTATAAAATTGTCACCAGACTGAAATGCCATGTTTAAACTAAGAAATAAAATGCTATTAAGTTCAGAGCACTTAAGGAAGAAATCCCAGGGACAAAGTCTCCAGGGACAAAAGCACACAGGGGCACAGTTAAGAAGAAGAACCCAGAGGGCCCGAGTGGCTCAGTCGTTAAGCGTCTGCCTTCGGCTCAGGTCATGATCCCAGGGTCCTGGGATCGAGCCCTGCATCGGGCTTCCTGCTCAGCGGGGAGCCTGCTTCTCCATCTCCCACTCCCGCTGCTTGTGTTTCCTATCTCGCTGTCTCCGTCAAATAAATAAATAAAATCTTAAAAAAAAAAAAGAAGAAGAAGAAGAAGAAGAAGAGGAACCCAGGGTGCCGGGACCCGCAGAGGCCCTGCGGTAGCCAAGGGGACCCTGCATCATCCTCAGAAAGAAAGGAATGGGCATCTCTGCTGTATGTATCGGCAACACAGACTACACAACTGGGCAGATCTGATTCAGGAGGTCTGGGGTGGAGTCGGAGTCCACCTTTCTCTGTGAGCTCCCAGGTGACACCAGTGCTGTTATTCCACGGACCATACCTCGGGTAGCAAGATCTTACATCAAATGTGAAAGAGTGAAATTAACATAGCACGCTGTGGGAAGGAATGAGGCTGTGTGTAGAAGGAAACGTAGGCTCCCTGGAAGAAAGCCAGTCTGTAACTAAAATTACAATTACCCCAGTGGTAAATGGAATAGACTACAATTTAAAGTCTTAATTATCATTATGTCTTTAATTCCCATTGCCTGGAATTTCAGAATCATACAAACTTTGGATAAAATTATAGATATGAATTTTTACTAACAAATGTAATGTTTTTCTAATTTTATGTGGTCTTTCTGATAGTTAACATAAATTTCTAATAAAAGGCATGTGTTTCTCCCGAGATATTGGAAAATGGTTACCATCATTTCTACGCTTCTTTTGTCTTTTCTAGGCTGCACATCCAGTTTCTTCAATTATTCTTTGATTACTAAGGTTTTGTTTTGTTTTGTTTTTAAGTAGGCTCCATGCCCAGCATGGAGCCCAACGCAGGGCTTGAACTCATGATCCTGAGATCAAGACCTTAGCTGAGCTAAGAGTCAGACACTTAACCAACTGAGCCACCCAGGTGCCCCTGATTAATAAGGTTTTGATTTCACTGTTTTAGTTGCTCTATTCAAAAACTCAATGTACAGGTCTGCATGTGTTACTCTCCTGTTTACTATTAAAAATCTAAAAATAACAATGGGGGCACCTGGGTGGCTCAGATGGTTAAGCGTCTGCCTTCGGCTCAGGTCATGATCCCAGGGTCCTGGGATCGAGTCCCGCATCAGGCTCTCTGCTCCTTGGGAGCCTGCTTCTCCCTCTGCCTCTCTCTCTCTCTCTCTCTGTCTCTCATGAATAAATAAATAAAATCTTTAAAAAATAAAAAATAAAAAAAAAATTAAAAAAAATAAAAATAACAATGAATAGAAGCATAATAATATTAGTTTGCATTTATTGGATGTTTACTGTCAAGTACTGAGCTTTTAAGTGAATTATCCCCTTAAATCTCCCAGCATCTTTTTCACATCCCCATTTTGCAGAACAGGAAAATAGGGCCCAGAAAGATTAAGGAACTTGCCTGAGGCCACACAGCTAGCAAGTGACCAGGCCAGGATCTGTATAAGAAGAGGAAACTTCAGGGGCGCCTGGGTGGCTCAGTGGGTTAAGCGTCTGCCTTTGGCTCAGGTCATGATCCCAGTGTCTTGCGATCAAGTCCCACATCAGGCTCATTGCTCAGCTGGGATCCTGCTTCTCTCTCTGCTCCTGGCTTGGGCTTTCTCTCTCTCTCTCGTGTGCGTGTGCATGCACGTGTGCAAATAAATAAATATATAAAATCCTTAAAAAAAAAAAAAAAAAAGGAGGAAACTTCAGAGGTCAGGTCCTTAACCACTACCTATATCACCTCTAAAAACATACCTAGAAAATATTCTTCTATATAAAGGGAAAATGCATTATGTAAAAAATAACGTTCCTGACTCCATACAGTTTAAAAAATCTTGGTAAACAACAACAAAATCTTGGTTGAAATGTTAACAAGTAACACAAATACAAATAAAAGATTAAGGTCAAAGGTTTGTAGGAATCCTGTCAGATCAAATCACATCACTAACATCTACTCTATGAAATAGAAGACAAACTTGGGGGCGGGGTAAAGACTCTCAATTGCATAGAACCTAAAAACTAGATATCCTGCCCAGGAGTGAGTACTGCCATTCACACGCAACCAGGAACCTGAAGCCATCTTTGGAATACTGAATACTCACAAGTGACTCCTGAATTAGCGGCTTTTCATATGAAAGACTGGAAGGGTAGTTGAGCCACAGAAGGTAGACAAAACTCCACTCCCACATCCCCACCCAAGACCTCCAGTGCGTGATATAAATCACTGACTTAATTTGGCAATAAAAATGTCTTGGTACAGTGAAATTCATTCCTTTAAGTTTGGCCAGGATTCTCACTGGCTATATTTCTTTAGCACCCAGAAAAGAACAGAATATTAGTGCTTTTAACATGGCTGATTGAGGATAAGCATAAGGTTACAGCACGTTTCACCAACACCTTTTAAACAAAGGAAGCTAGAACCGATTTGCCTTGGCAGCTGTCAAAATTAAATGTGGAATGTGAGACTTGATAAATTTTTTATAAAAAGACAAAAAGGTTTGCAATTTTATGACATGAAGATCAGTCTTCGGAGAATCTGTGGCAGAATATTCCTTGAGATTGCAATAAACAGACACTGGATGCCTCTGGCTTTGATCAACATGGATTTCTTGGGAACATATTTTTGAGAAACATTTTAAGTTCCTGGCTCCACCCTTGGCTGAACGGAACTGTCATTTGTTTTCTTTCTGAGAGCAAGTCTTTGTGGTGTAAGCTGTTGAAGAGCCTTTATTCCTGAGCCCAACCACCTCTGTGAAGGGCTTGGTAACACTTACTGCCTGATTCCATCAAACGACAGCATGCTCATCCCCCCGTTAAGACATCCAAGGGAACTCAAAAGCAAGCACTCGGCCACTGGAAAGATGAAATGACAGAAGAGATGAGAGCAACAGCTGTTTTCCCATTGGTGGAAAAGCCTGGTAACAAGGGTCCTTTGTGTCCTACAATACACTCAGATTTTTAAAAGTGCCAGGGTCCCGTGAAATGAGCAGCTTTTAGCTCACACCCTTTACTTTCGTCAAAAAAAAAAAAAATTTTTTTTTAATTATTTATTTTGGATTATATAAAGGAAGAGCAACCAAATCATGGGAAGGAGGAGAAAAGAAAAAGGGGATTACGTGGGCATGAAAAGGTGGCAGGAGGGTGAGTGGGACAATCGGAAGGACAAAGCAGCCTCTGGTTGTGATTTCTGCCCCACACTTTGTTCAGTACAGTGTAACAGTTAAGGGCATAAACTAGAGTCAAACTGCTGGGGTTTAGTCCCCAAAAGGGCCACTTCACAACTGAAAAACTGCCTACCCTTTTGTGCTTTAGATTCCTCGTATCTAATATGGGGATGCCTAATAGGACTTCCATGAGACTCTGATGACATAATCGATCCCACGAGCTTGGAGCCAGGCGTGGCACGTGCCACGTTTGGTGGATGCTGCTGGTCTTTCTGTACCGCCCTCTAAGTTCCCATCTCCAGATCCTGCGTGCCCGCCGCCTCTACCCAACTCCCAGGTAACCTTTTGTGTTGTTGTTGTTTTGCATTCATTTCTGTCCCTGGCCTCCCCGCCTCACCTCCCCTTAAGCCTTTTCCTAAGATGCTCCAGGCATAGTCAATGCCATGTTCCACTTAGTGCACCAAGGTTGTGGGGCAGGGGGTAAGAGCCAGGAGGCAAAAGCTCCCCAGCTGCAGTGGGGTTCATTAAGGCAACGAAAGAGATGAGGAGACTGAAGGACCCCACAAAACCCCACCTGCAAGTTTCCAAACGTCAGGAAGGAGATGGCACAGGAATCCACTTTCCGGTACCACGGTGCCACAGGGGATTGTGTTTTACTTTATTTCATTAACCAAGTGAATGCTAGACCCATTGGTAAAGCAATCTAGAAGCCCACTTGGTGATACGTCTATTAACGAAAGGATGAGTTCCAGCTGTACACTTCAGTATCTGAAGCATCACTATACTGCCGCTGCTAATAATAATAATTAATAATAACAATTATTATTATAATGAAGGCCTAAAGTCGGCCCTTGTGCACAAATTCCCTTTGCTAGGGCTTCATTAGAACAGACCCAGCCCTGGAAACTTGGGGATTTTTACCAATTTCCCTTTTGCTCTGCTCCTCTTTGGTAGAAAGAGCTTTGTCCCTAAAGTTCTGTCCTTTCCGACGTCACTGAAATGCATTTAAGCTTTTCCATCTTGGTCCACTGCACGTCAGAAATGTTCCCCTGGTGACATTAGGTTTCATCAGTATGTCTGCACTAATTAATCCACATCTTAGAGAATCCATATAGGCAAAAAAGGAAGGGACTTTCCTTTTGCTCTCACAAACAAGTTCATCTGATAGGACCTGCTGCAAAATATAAATTCAGCGGTCATTTATTAATCTTACAGATTTGTCCCAGATCAAAAAGTATGTGTCCCCAGTTCCAGTGTCACTAACCCCTACACGCTGGCATTACAAAACAACACAGAACCCTTTATGTTTTGCTACTGTCATTTCAACTCCTGGTTA
Source organism: Phoca vitulina (assembly GCF_004348235.1). Classification (NCBI taxonomy): domain Eukaryota; kingdom Metazoa; phylum Chordata; class Mammalia; order Carnivora; family Phocidae; genus Phoca; species Phoca vitulina. The sequence continues at coordinate 56,156,455 of NW_022589708.1, read as the reverse complement.
AGATACAAATGGCAAATTACACTTTGTACAATTTCATATCCCACTCTAATAATACAAGATTCCAAGAAGAAGGTAAGAAAAGGGCCCTATAAGAAAAAGTACAATAACCAAAGCTCTTTTTATTATTTTCGATCTTTAGATGCATCTATAGTCAGGTTATAATATGATTACAAGTGACAGAAGTCATTTTAAAACTCCTTCTTCATTGAAAATGGTTCTATAAGGCTATTTTCCAAAGCTAGCTCACTATCAAACGAGAATGTCTAGGTTAAAGGAGACTTAATTTTTTAAAAATTGGAGGCAAGAGGGGGTGCCTGGGTGGCTGTCGATTAGGCATACGCCTCTTGGTTTCAGCTTAGGTCATGAGATCAACCCCCGCGTTGGGCTCAGAGTCGGCTTGAGATTCTCTCTCCCTCTCCCTCTGCCCCTCCAACTTGTGCTCTCTCTCCCTCTCTCTCAAAAACAAATAAATAAATCTTAAAAAAAAATTTGAGACAGGAGAAGGGGAGTCTAAGAAAGGAACAAATGGTATTTAAAAAAAAAAAAAAGCCTTGGGCTAGAAACTCAAAACAAACATCCATGCCAAAATGCTCCAAGAACCTCCCTTGTCCCCCACCCCACTTACCTGATGGGTCTCACTCCCTGAAGCCATTCTCTAGACCTGCTTTTCTGGGGTACAGACTGTAGTCTTGTGAAATTACGCTGAAGCTATACAATGTTAACAACGTTAGAAGTTAAGATCAGGCACCTCATGCTTCAGTATTTCAAGTTGCAAGATGATGAACAACGGGACAGATATTTCTGAAACCAGATTTACCTGACAGTTATTTCGATGTTCACATTGCTCAGTTACATCAGGGACAAAGCAGGCAGCTGCCTTTGAGAAAACTTAACTCCGAAAGGTATGAAGGTGGTGAAAATGTGCTAAGGTAATTTAGGAAACTAAAGGTTATTTGCTTTGTTGTGATTACTGAGGGGTTATTATCTCTCTATTGTTCACATCATCAGACTGATAGTGACGAGTCCCAGAAAAGGAGTCAGCTTTACCCTCTATTCATCTCAGCTGGAAAAGTGATTAGTATAGGGAAAGATGATCTTTTTTTTCCCCACTAGCCACAAAATGAGCATATATGGAAACACCATTCCCAATAAAGAAAAAATAACCACAGGCAAAAAGACACAGAGCACTATCAACCCATCTAATAATACTGGCGTCTCGTTCCATGGAGTTCTAAAAAGCCACTTTTCGTAGTGATGACTATTTCTCTGATGAGCTAAAAAAAATGATCACTGATGACCAGTGACAGTCCAGGCTAGAGTTATGTTGTGTTCCGTGGGTTCATATCAGGGGGCGGTCCAGTCTGCAAACCCTGCCCATAATTAGATGCTGCTGTCAAGCACACGGCAACACTCCTGCTCGGCTGCGTTAACCAGACCAGCTTTCAAAAAAACAGTCCTTTGGCCTATTTGTTTTTATTCCAAGATCTACATACGAATTCTTGAAAATGCAGCCCTTGCCCTGCACACAGCAAGTCCCCCACCTACACACCTGGGAAAACAGCCTTCTTCAGGAGGGAGGAACTATTTTCAGCATGGAGGCTTCCCTGCCGAGTGTGGTCCTACCGGTTAACCGTAAGAGAATGCCAACACCTCCTCCCCCAGAGCTCCCCCGCAGTGTGCTTCCCTGTCCTTTGTGGCAGGACGGCCAAGCCCTGTCCTTCCACCTCCCAAGATGTGAGCATCTAACTGTATAATGCAGGTGTTCCCAAATCCAGCCCAGTGACTGCTGATTGATTCTGCACCAGCTCATGGAGACCAGCCACCACACCATTTCAGCTCTCAAGGGAGTCCCAAGGACCCGGCATATTAATTTTGGGGGGAGTAAGAGATTTGAAAAACAAGGACAGTCTATTGTAAAGAAGAAAAACATGGTTCTTCTGGCTGCAGTGCCACGGGCTCTTACAATCCAGAAAGGCAATCAGAGTGTATCCAATTGTTAATCAGAAGAGACAAAGACTCTTTCACTGTTTGTACATTACCAGACTCCAGTCTTCATATTTTCCTCCCAATTTTAATGAGATCCTCCAGCTGCTATTAATGTGTCATCCTTTTGCCTCTGCAATGCACTAAAAACGGCAATGTTTACATAAGGTGGCACCCTTGCCTGGGAACTGTCAGGGAAGCAGGGCCATTGTCTGCATGGGAAGCTTCTAAGGCCGGGCAGAGCGGTATTATGTCATGGAGACTTTTATACTACGTGGGCGCCACAAAGCACACATCCTTTCTGTTCCTCCAAATTAAACACAGACGGCCATGGTTCAATTTGATTTTTAAAGCCAACCGCAGCCAGGAGATTTGAAGTTAAGGCTTCCTCTCCACACCTAATGCATCTCACTGCTGGAGGATTCCAAGAGATACCGCATGTGCATGTGGTTATAAGGGATGGAATAAAGACTCAGGTTTTTATTTCCGCCTAAGGCAGAGACTCCATCTCTGGAAACTAGAAGCCAAGCTGACGGGGGTTCCCTTTACTGCCTCCACCCTTCTGCATCCAGAATGGCTCTGCCCCAGGGCAGAACGGAGGAGACACCCATTAGCTCCTGGTCTCTGACCAACTTGTAAATGTCAGCAGCCTGGAAGGTGGGTAGAACTCCTCAGAAGTGGAACCGCCACCTGAAATCAGCCCAAGACAGGATTTCCTTCTTTTCTTTTTCCTTCCTTGCTTTCTTGCTGTTTCTTCTCTCCGGCTGATGCCTTCCTAGCAGCCAGGAAACAGCTCGCTGGTGATAAAGAAACTGCTTGCAACTGCATTTTGCAATAAGGACCTCAATACCTTCTCTCACTCATTTTACAATCAAGCTGGTTGCTGTATTGCCACCGATCAGAATTCATTCATCCCATTCATTCATTCTTTCAACATTATTGGTCATCCTGGTAGGCAGAATTTTAAGATGGCCCCCAAGATATCTGTCCCCGTTATCTATACCCTGTAGAAGCCTCTCCCCTTGAATGTGAGTGCAACCCGTAAATACGATGGCATATCATCACTCCAATAATTATGATACTTAACACGGCAAAAGGATTTCGCAAGAGTAATTAAGTTCCCCAACTGGTTGACTTGAGTTCTTAAACAGAGAGATGATCTCAAGTGGGCCTGACTTAATCAGGCAATGCTTTTTATTTTTTTTAATATTTTATTTATTTATTCATGAGAAACAGAGAGAGAGGGAGAGAGAGAAAGGCAGAGGGAGAAGCAGGCTCCCTGCAGAGCAAGGAGCCTGATGTGGCACTCGATTCCAGGACCAGGATCACCTGAGCCGAAGGCAGACGCTTAACCAACTGAGCCACCCGGGTGCCCCAGGCGATGCTTTTTAAAGAGGGACTGGAACTGGGACCCTCTTTCAAAGAAAAAAAAAAGCCACTATGAGTTCTATGAGTTCTACAACCACAAGAAACTGAATTCTGGCAATAATCTCATGAACTTGGAAGAGGACTCAGCCTTCAGGCGGCTCTAGCCAACACCTTGATTAAAGTCTTGTGAGACCCTAATCAGAGGACCTAGCTAAGCTGTGCCCTTACTCCTGGCCCAGGGAAACTGTCAGATAATAAATGTTACGTTGTTTTAAGTAACTACATTTTTTTGTGGCAGTTTCTTATGAAGCAATGGCAAACTAACACAAATGCGATGTGGGCCTTATGCTGAGGACAGAGAAATAAAGAACACAGTACAATGAGGTACATATAATAAAGGGTAAGTACAAAATTCCATGGGACCACGAGGGAGCCTCTAATTCTGGCTCATGGTGTGGGGGGATGTTGAGAACATCCAAAGAGAAGCAGCATGCTCCCTAAATTTTCAAAGGGCACCAAAGTTGACCACATTTAAAACTCAGAGCTTTCATCAACAAGAGTATTGTGACCATATTGTGACAGCCCCCCTGGGTCTCAAAATATACACTAATAATCAGCATAAAGAACGCAATTATTTCTGTTGAGTCCAGCAGCAACTGACAACTTCGGTCAGGATTCTAAGTTATCAGAAGGAAAGGAACTTAAATTGTCCCACTCGGGAATTTTTACACTTACAGAACCTGAATCCTACAGGAAAAAAAGAAAAAAAAGAAAGGGAAGGGAAGAGCATTCTCATTTAGGGCCGGCATAAAGGGCACCAAGATTCAAACATGCTGCAGTGTGTGAGAACCTCACTAACAGTGCCTTCCAGGTTCTTGTTTCTCTGGCTTAGGGAGACGTTACATGAACACAAAGGTCCATGACAAATGTCTAATCCAGATGGCTTTCCCCTGGTCACCAGCATGCCTCAAGGCTGCCACTTTCTCTGGCCCTAATCAGCATGTGCTTAAGGAATGCCGGCTAATTCCAATGTTTGTCCAGGCAGAACACAGGAGACAAATCCACTGCCAAAAATAAAAATGCATTCCAAAGTCAAATATTAGTTACTTTTGGATGATGTACTGTTTTGTATCATCCCTGCCAGGGCTTTCCTCCTTCACGCCTGTTCATCATGTTCATTCCCTCTGGATTTCCCAAAAGATCCTCCTTACTACTTTACCAGAGAATGAGCTCCAGGGCTCAGAGGCCAGCTTCACTCTTTCAGCCACAAAGAGCTTCCTGGATGCATTTCATGAAAAATGGAGAGAGAAAGAACATATGATGTACTTAACATAAATCCAGCAAGTTTCTGTATCATTCAATCCGGTTCAAATGGATCCTATCATTCAGTCCGAATTAAATGGCTCCCATGAGCACACATTGATCTCCCACTGTTTGCAAGGCACTGAACAGGGCTCACATTTAGTCCACCCAAGACTCTGAAAAACACGAGCCTTGTGCAAGGCTTTGAAAAGAGACCAATGTGTCCCCATCTCTTAAACACACACACACACACACACACACACACACCTTTTAGTTCTGTAGATTTATGTGATGGTGCCAAGTCTCCTCCAACTTAGAGAACCATCTGTGTGCAAAGCACAGGGAGGCCAAGCCCTCGAAACACAGTGCTAGCACCCTAACCACAAGGCCAAGTAATAGTGCTTTATTTAGATGGCAGCGCCCACACCTCAAGGCCCTGTGAAGCTAAGCCATACAATAGGCAATTTCCCCAAAGTCTGGAGTTCACAGCTGAGCTTAAACTCCCCCCCGTAAGATCATTAATCTGCAGCAGAGAACACACTTCTTTGTGCTGGTGGTGATGGGAGAAAGCAGCCTTCTAACAGCTCTCAGCTCCCTACGGTCAGTCCAAGTCAGGACCCTATCGAGGATTTCCGCCTCCTGAAGAGGGTGGCTCTTGTCCATCAGGCATATTTGGATTTGATCTTTTCAGTAATCTCACCATCCACTGGCCAAAAAGAACCTGTTATTCTAATATTCGAGAATGTACTTGTAAATATTTAATGTAAATCTCATCCTAAGACTAAGCAGAGTCTTTATCATTCCTGCTGCCAAAAAGAACTTTGCTGGCTGAATTTATCCAAACAGACAAGGAAAAGATGAAGAAAAACCAATAAATATCCCACACACCAAAATGGAAAAAAAAATTAATTCCAAGCAACCAAAAGTAAACAAGTGAGTGTGTATCATACCCAGTTTTAAGTTACTTGGTTGACTTTTAAAATCTTTTAAATCGTTGATGTTTGTTCGTCTTCCTTTTAGAAACTTTAGAACATGCACATAATGGTTTGTATGTTTGAAGAGAAGAAACAGTTGAGATGGAAATGCTTTAAAAAGCAGGAAAGGGGACCCACAAATAACTATTTTAAGTCTTCAAAGAGATGAAGAGAAAAAGGTGCGCCATTTATCAGTCAACCATACGGGGTCGGAAAATGCCACTATTCCCTGATCATGCCATCCAAAATAGTCTCCCCTTGTTCTTTCCCTGTGTGTCACTCACTCATCACCATTGATCATGATATATCTCCAGTCCCCTCTCCACCAGGCTGACTGGCAGCTACAGGAAGGTAGATACCAGTTCATTCTATGACTATACACAAAGCATCCAGCGTGGAGCCTGCCATTCATTCACTCGTCCACTTTATTCATTTATTGAGCTCAAATACTCACTAAGATCCTACCATAGGCTAGATACCATCCTGGGAATTAGGGGTACTAGTTACAAGAGAAAGAGAAAAACAAGGTCACTGTCAGCATTTGATGATGGAGGGAGAGAATGACAACAAAGAAGCAAATAAAAAAGAGACAAGTAATAATAGCTAATAATTATTGAGTGTTTCTCAGATGCCAGGCACTGCTCTACACTCCTTACATATTCAACTTCCAAAGGCCCTCTGAAATAGGTACTGGGCAGGGCTTTCCCAGCGACTTGCCCAAGGTCACCATGCCAGTAGGTGGAAAAGCAGGAACCCCAACTTTGAATACCTTGAATGTGGTTCCAAGTCACTGTGCACACTTTTGTGTGATCTGTTGCCCACTTGACCACCTGATCTCCAAGCCCACTACAGAAACAGCTACCATAGTTTTAAACCTCTTGGAATGTCACAGCAAAAAAGGGAGGGAAGCCAGTGACAAAGACATGGTGATCTGAGCACTGTGGTATTTCATTCCAGGAAAGCTCTCGTATCATGCACATTCTAAGAAGCTCGATAGCCCTGGGAAGATGACATACCTGGCACATTTCGAGAAAACCCAGTGCACACAGCCAGCACTTCTGCTACCCAGAGCCCAAAGGCCATGTGCGGAGGACAGAGTTGGTGTCCATCACTCCAGAATCTGCCCTCGGGTATCTTCCGGCTCTCAGGCTAACACACATCACTGTGAATTCCACTTGACAGCTGTTCTGTGGGCATGTAGCATACTCAATAGAAACACTCTGCTGATAGAAACGAAAGCAGAGGACGTGTTGCAAGATCCAGGAACTAGACCTGATACAGACCTATCTTCTCGTCACACGGGGTTACCTGCACTAACGGCAGATTCACCAGGGGCACTGGGCACACTGAGAAGGTGTGCTTTGATCAGTGAAATTCTAACTATTGTAACATATATTCAGAACCGAAAGGAGTTCCTTTTTTATTGTTTGGGTTTGGTTTTTTGTTTTGTTTTTTAATAGTTAATTATTCTTCACAGTGAGCTCTGGGTGAATTTTCAGTGGTCTACACATCCACCAAGGACAGGGCCCAGGGTAAGCACCAACAGCTTTTAATTCTGTCCCTGAGAAAGGTGGAGTGGGGAAGCAGGCTGACTGGGAGTAAGCTAACAATACAGCAACTTAAAAATGTGAACAGAAATCCTAAGTCATCCTCTCCCATCTTTTAATTTTAGACATTCCTGCTCCACTACAGTACAAGTCAGGAAGGCATAAAGTACATCTCCCAAGATAAATGTGGTTTATCTGTGGTTGCCATGCCATTCAAGAATCGATTCCACTTCACCTTCGTTTGTGTAGCATCTCTTTTAAAAGTCTAACTTATTTGTGGGTTCCACAGTCCCTCTCGGAAGATGCCTTATCCGCTCATGCTTCTCTAACAGAATAAAGGGGACCTTTGTGTTTTTCAATCAACCTGTAACTAATTGAAAAGTTTCACTAATATATAGCTGGGACCTGGAGAGAATAAAAAAAGAAATAGAAGGCCCTGGAGAGAATTAAGAGAAAGAAATATAGATGGAGTTTGTTATGCACAGAGTGGTGCGTCTCTAGGGGCAGAAAGACCTGGTTTAATTTTGATGTCTCCACTTATCAGCTCTGTGACCTGGAGCAAATTATTTAAATTGAGCCTTGGTTTTGGAGGCCATAAATCTAATTTCTAGCACCAGTGTAAAAATCATGTGAGGAAATGAGCCGACCTCCTCTACGCCATACCCTAGTAAAGGCACAGGAAATGTTACTTTCCTTTCTTTTCCAGTATCTTCAAGGACTTTGCGAGGAGTCAGTAAAGAGTGAGATGTGACCGCTCAAGTCAAACAGGATTTGAATCTCAGTTTCTCCACTTAGGACTTGGACATTTCTCTCTCTGAGCCTCGATTTTTCTCATCTGCAAAATAGGGAGAAAACATATACTTGCCTCCTAAAATTGTTTGGGGGTTAATTGAGAAAAGCCATCTGAAGTGCCCAGCACAATGCCGGACTCAATAAATAAGGCGGTTATCATTCTTACTGCTATGACCTGGAAAGAAAAGACATAAAATTAAAGAATAATTGAGGGACAACTCGATCACTGAAACCACCTGTTTCAGACCCAAAGCCTGACGTTCAGAAAAGATGGGAGGTGAACGGGGAGTGGGAGGCTGGGATGGGGGACATCACAGAAGAGGCAGGAGTTGAGATTTGGGGATGACTGACAGGCACCTGGAGTACTGGAGTTTTATTTATTTATTTTTTTATTGTTTTGTTTTCGGTTTTATTTTATCTGGCAAATGCAGAGAGGAAAGCAAAGGTATGATCAAAGGCGAAGGAGAGGCACTTAACCCAGAACATATGGGGACATTACAGGAAAAGGCAGCTGGAGCCCCAGGGGCCGTGAGGAGGGTGTGAGGAAAACCCAGTGGGATAGGCAGGGTGGCGCCAGATCCCAGGGGCCCATCGGATCTGCCGGCAGGCGGGCAGCTGACTCTGGGTGGGCAGGCAGGAGAGAGGCACGGGAGGAGGCTGCGCAGGGGCCCTGCCGGTCACCGCGGTAATGTGGGCAGTCTGGGAGTGATACACACATGCTGCAGAGCTACAGGTTGCAGCCAGGGAAGAGCCAACATGCTCCACATTTAGAAAGAACCGGGATAGGCGGTTCTTTCTCAATGACCACGTGCTTGGTGGGAAAGGCGAATGCTTTAGCGTCAGGCAACTAAGATCCAAACCCTGGCTCCTCCATTTCCCACGTAGGGAATCTCAGGTAAGCTGCTTAACATCTAGGAGCCTCAGTATCTGTACTTGATGACATTTAAGGTACATGACACCTATCAGATAGGCTGGCGGGAAGAATGGGATCCTGTCTGCACAGTGTCTGCTACCCAAGAGGTGCACAAACAAATGCTCTGGGGCCTTTGGACTTCATTAGCCAACATCATCATCCCAGTGACCCTAGAAAATTCGACTCGGTATCAGTTTTTACTATCAATAAAATAAAATGCTACTCATAATTAGACTTAGATTATTTTATTAGTATGACTATATAGACAGTTAACAAGCTGTTTCAAAATAAAGAAAATGAGGATCAAAGAATCTGTCCACTACAATAGATATATTAGTCTTTTAGCAGTAGGCATTGACTCAGCCATGAAGCCCCAATTATTCTGTGTTTTAAAACAGCTTGTCAATCAGGGATACACAGCATGCAGAGAGCTAAAACACATATTGCAAATGGTCTACTTTTTAAGTTGAATAATGGGTCTACTTTACCAAGGTATAATTTATATACAAAAAAAAAAAAATGCCCCCATTTTTAAGGGTAGAGTTTTGTGAGTGTTGACCAATGCACACACCAGGCAGTCAACATTACAGTCAAGACAAGTCCCAGCGTACTGTCTGCTCTCCATGTCTATGTTACTATCACCACTGAAATCATGCCTACATTCTGTATAGACTCCTTTCTATGCTGCATTTCAAAATTTTAAAATGAGTACTGCATTGTGCCCACTAAAACGAACAACAAATGCCAAACACCTTCTTGTGAGGGTTTCTCGGTGTGAAAGTTAAAAAGAGAAACCAGCCAAGCGCTGCCATTTCTTCAAAGGACAGCAGTCTGGGCGGTAGACAGAGATGGCCAGGATAAGCTCTTCTGATTCCAGACCTGATCCCACACTTACTGGCTGGGGGGCAGGGTGACATGCAAGTCACTTCATTTGTCTCCATTTCAGTTTATTCTTAAAAGATGGTGTCTATGGTCCCACATGAGTGGAATGACCATAGCATTTATCATCCAGATCAGGAGCTGCTATTCTTCATTAAGCCAGGGCAAGAGGCATAAACCAGACTGGACTCAGCATGATGCTACTTATGATCATCCTATAAGAGCACATCTTGTGATGTCCACAGTGACCAAATGTTCTCTTTCCAAAACCAAAAGAGGGTGGCATGTCACAAAGTGATACGTTTGAAAGCTGAGGTCTTTCATCCAAAACTGATGGGGCTCATCACCCCAATCTACGATGTGGTGTCAAGAGAGTACAAACAAGGCTTCCTCGTTGCCAGAGGACAGCAGGGGTCTGAGACACGGACACACCAGAGAGCACAGGGCACACACTGAAACGAAGAAACCACTTTAGAGAGACCCAGGCTGCCTGATTATGCGAGCACTTAGCTGGGTTCTCCTATCTTTGTCACTCACTCTCTAAGGGGCAGGCATTAGGGGCTCTATCAGGACACATTACCCCAGAACTCCCACTGTGCAAATTTCTTATGGAGATACCAAGTCTTCATTAACATATCAAGGACGTTGGGGGTGGAAGGGGAGCAGAAGCAAGTCTTTACAGCCTCCAGCTGAATTTCACAAAATAGATCAGACTTAGCACATTAGCACTCTTCAAGTTAGAGCACAGCACCCTTTAAAGGACTGCAGATTCAAGAAAGCATGAATTGTAAATATCTGAACAAACCACAGCTAGAGTTTATTGCAAGACTATAACCACGGGAATGACTGGTAGAACTAAAATTAACTTTGATTTATCCAGGCTTTCTAAAGACCAGAAAAAAACATAATTGCTTAAAATTGCATGCAGAGATTATCATCCACACCTCCAAGGGAACTGCACAAAGAGGTATCTATTTGCCTTCAATTGCACAATCAGATTCCTTTGAATTGGATCAATTTGCATCAACACAAAAAATTTTGGTTATTTAGCCATAAGCCGTGCTGCCATTGTAGCCAAAATGGGCTGCTGTTTGATCTCATTTATAAGATTGTAAGAGCAATGAATTAATGTAGCGAAGGATCTGTATGATGAAATAAAATGCATTTTTAGAAATCAAATCAGTGATTATTACTTAATAAAACAACTTTAAGAATATAAACACTTCTATTACAAAGAGAATACTCTAGAAAACAAACTACTTGATCACTCACCCAATGGGTCTTCATTCATTTCTCATAGGGAATAAAATCTAGTACAGTTAAAATGGGTTGTTCAACTAGGTTACATATTATAAAGTCTTTTATAATAAAAGACTATAAAGTTTTTTATGCATAAGTAGTTTTATTAAATTCCTTAAAGTAGTTTAAATAAGTGTTCAAGGTTTATAATGCATACAAAATATATGTAAATATATATCTATGTAAAATACATGTAAAAATAGCACAAAGCACAGAGTAAATGGAACTGAACTGAATATTCTGAATATATGACATATTCTTACGTTTTACATGAAGTGATATAACATTAATTCAAGGAAGACTGTGATAAATTAGGGATATATAGGGTAAGCCTTAGAGCTACCTAATACAAAAATTGCGTACAAGAAAACTAAAAACCCTAATGTGTATTTATGTTTCTAAACAACAGACACCTCAGAGAATGCTTGCTTGAAAATGCAGTTCTCAGAAGTGGAGCTGATAGCTGGCCGTTACAAACCGCTGAGGATCAGAACTTGCCACACATGTACCTGCATTCCTGGCACCCACTTTCAGATTAGTGGGAGAAAGAAATTAGTCCAGGGGCGCCTGCGTGGCTCAGTCGGTTAAGCGTCTGCCTTCGGCTCAGGTCATGATCCCGGGGTCCTGGGATCGAGTCCCACATCGGGCTCCCTGCTCAGCAGGGAGTCTGCTTCTCTCTCTGCACCACCCCTCCCCTCCCCCTGCTCGTGCTCTCTCTCTCTCTCTCTCTCACACACACACACACACACACACGCTCTCTCTCTCAAATAAATAAATAAAATCTTAAAAAAAAAAAAAAAAGAAATTAGTCCAGAATCTGACTCCAACTCAAGGGTCTGCTCTTCACTCTGAGTCACCCCACGGACTGCCTGTCAAATACGACAGATCCCCTCCTCTGGCCTGCTCCTCCAGCTCTAGATATTCAGTGACACCATAATAGAGCCTGGCAAGAGACTCCAACACTTTCCACAGGAGCTGACACCAGTTCTGGCTCTGTCTTTACTGGATCTACAAACCTACTAAGATTGCCTCGCTGATGTGTTTCCTTCTCGGCAACAAGGGCCCTACCTACCTCGCAAGGCAGGCATGAGGACTGAATGAAGACATATTCTGAAGGAACCTGGACCCAGATGACATGCCCCTTTCAGTTCCGTTAGCAGAAACTTCAGCATGATACTGAACCTACCACAAGGCTTTTAAAGAATTAACTCTTTAATAAAGTTCAAAATAAATCCGGATGCCAGGAAAACAGTGAGAAAAGAACAGATACATTTAAGTCTATATATTTATTCTTAAAGCTTTGCCTCCTCAAAGACATTTTCTCACATCTTACAGAATTATTTGCTATACATCCTCAGAGCAGTTGCCAAAATGTAAAAAGATTCACAAATTGTTTTTTGCCAAGAGCATAAAAAGGTGATCTCTTTATTTATTTAAATCTAGAAAGCTTTTATTTATTTTTCTAGAAAGCTTTTATTTATTTTTTAATTTTTTTAACCGGGGGAAGGGCAGAGGAAGAGAGAGAATCTTAAGCAGGCTCCACACCCAGCACAGAGCCTCACTCGGGTCTCGATCTCACAGCCCTGAGACTACAACCAGAGCCGAAATCAAGAGTTGGACGCTTAACCGCCTGAGCCACCCAGGCGTCCCTTTCTAGAAAGCTTTTAAATCAGGGGCAGGACTCCTGCACAGGACAGAGAGCCACAAGGCAAGCCCTCCTCTGAGACCTCACCCCCAACTTCCTACCCTTCCAATCCTGAGGCCAAAAATAAGCCTTGGACCCTAGACTCTTGGCCTCAGTACATAGTGTGGCACCAGAATATGGTTCCCCATCCTTCGCTGGGAGAATCCCAAACTCATTCTTCTCATCAGGCTTGTCCCCCTCAGGATTTCTCCATCCTGGTAAAATCAAAATCAGACCTAAGAATGCTGTTATATTAAAGACTGAATGGAAATCACATAAAAGCTCAGAAGACCTGGTCCTGGCTCAACCACCTACTAGCAACATAACCCAAGGAAAACCCATTTCACCATCTAGTCTGGGTTTCCTCACATGTAATTCAGCTCTGAATATTTAGAGCTGGAATAATAAGTACCACCTACTCTATCATCTTCCAAAGACTGTCAAAGAGTTTCAGTAATGCTTACACACACTGAAAGCATGTATACTCAAGCTTTCTAGGGATTAAAATCATTTTATAATGTCACAAAATTTCCAGGAATTTAGGGGTTTTTTGGTGCTTTATAAAATTGAATCCATTTTCTAAAGATAACGGAGTATAATAATGATGGCAAAGGTCAATGCCAGGCATTGAACTAAACACTTTACACATATATTCATTTACTTACTCCTCACAATAATCCTATGATTATTATCCCCCATTTTATGATGGGGGCACTGAGGCACAGGGAGTTTAAGCACTCGCCACGTCCTGGTGGAGCCAGGACTAAGACCCAGCCACAGTGCGCTCATAGCCCCCATGCTAATAATATGCCAACAATTTCCAACGATTATTTTTACTGAAGAAAACTATGACATAACCCCAGGGGAGCCCACGAGGGCCAATGACATCTACTGATGACTCACTGTGTGCCAGACCCACTGCTCTGGGTCCTGCACCTCCCTCAGGAATCCTCACAGCCCTGAGGAGTAAAGAGTATTTTCACTTCTCACAAATTACAAAACCTGAAGCTCCATGAGATTCAGGAACTTGCTTCAAATTCCAAAGTTAATAAGTTGAGGAAATAATATACAAAAAATAAAAAAAAATACATGGAGAAGGGTTTGAATCCCTGCCCGTCTCCCTCGAACAACATCTGCTGGGCCAGCCCCTCCTCGGCCTGGAGGCCTCGAGGAGTCCCAGAGCCGACCCTCTGACTTATGCCAACCCTTGTCCCCGCACCAGTGGGAAGGGACACCCACGGACTGAGGGACCTGGAGGAGGGGAGAGAAACCTTCTGACATTCAGTAGGAAAGGATGAAGGGGAGAGAGTTGTCCCCACGAGGCGGGAGCTTTGTTCACAGCCTGATGCCAAGATCTCCAGATTCAGAATTTCATGTTACAACTAACACTGCATTTTTCCAAAGAAACAATAAGAAACCACCATTAACAGGGAGGCCCACCTCTGCCAGGGTTAAATAGAGGGTTGGCGAGAGAACCAAACCACCACTTACTGATTTCCACAGGAGTTCCAAGAAAAACACTGCAATGAAAGACCATTGTGGGCCTCCAGTTTGTAGACCAGGGACTGCCCCACATGCCCGCCTTTCAGTATTTGGAATCCAGTTCACCCGGGGCCCATGTATGTCCCCCAAACCACATGCAGTAAAATCCTGAACTAACATGTTTCATCTATAACCACTATTAATTTTATATCTTATTCTCCCTGGCTTTAAACCATATGCTATTAAAGGTTTCACAGTATTTTTTGTTCTTTTAGGCACCATCCACATGGCTGGTCTGGAAGAGTTTGACCTGAGAACTCTATGGAAGGAAGGAGGTCTTTCATCCAGGCCAGGGTAGCCTCCGGGTTCCACAGAAACAGCCCTTTGGTGTGAGGCTGTGAGACTCTGCCTTGGCTCAGGAGCCTACCCACCGCCCTGCTGTGTGACGTTGGTCAAGCGGCTTAAGCTCTCTGGGAGAGATGTGAACGGATCCTTTCTAGAAATCTAAACTCCCTCTTCAAGCCACAGTAGTCAAGAAAGGCATTTCAGAGGCAGATGAACTTGAACCAGATGCGGGAGGTTGGGTGGGGTCCTGGTAACAGCTAGAGGAGACAGGGGTTAGCAAGTTCCTCCTATGGTTAAAACAGAACACTCGGCAAGAATCAAATGAGGCGATACCTATACTACCTAGATTTAATACACAGATTTACATATAAAGCACGAGGAGCAATACCTGGCCCAGAGAAAGCACTTGATAGTGTTCTGGTGTCATTTTATAATCATTGTCTTCAGAATAACCCCACTGAGCACCTATCATTCGCACTCTGCAGGGGAGGGCACTGATGCTCAGGGTCTCAGTTATCTGGTCAGATCCAAGATGATGGATTAAAAGTACAGAGACTCAGAGTGGGCCGCGAGTGGGAAAGAGCAGATGCAACAGTCACCCTGATGGAGACCTCGCACTATTCGCGAGAGGCACGGAGGGCGCATGTAAAAATAAAGAAAACCCTGCCTGGCCAGACCTTACAGGACAGGATAGAAAGAAACAGCCTAAACATGGGAAAAGTACCAGAGAAAGAAGGTAATCATTAACCAAAAATGCCATAAGGAACTACTGCAAAGGTGCCCTGAGGGCATGCATGATTCAGGGCTCAGATCTGCAGGGAGGGCTGGCGGGGAGGCTGTGCGTTTTAAGTTGGCCTGGGGACTGGACGAAATCAGAGTGGGAGAGAAGTAGACTCCGACCGGGCAGGCAGAAGGGGGAAGTGAGGGAAATGACCTGGAAAAGCGAAATGAAGGCAATGTAGGGGAAAGCCAAGTCAGAGAGCCTGCCGCTGATACCCTTCTCTTAATGTGTCACTGTTGCCTGCAGAGATAACAAGAGTCGAGTCAGAGCTACGCTGACAGAACCAGGTCAGACATACTGCTGCTGCTCCTAACACTGGATGGCATCAACATCAAACACAGGAAAGAACACTGGAGGAATACGCTGTGTAGCAAGACGCTGGGTCTTGCACTGCAGGGGTCAGCTGTCAAAAGCAAGGCCACGGAAGAAACCAGAGGATTAAAAAAAATTAAGATGGGGTCTCTTTCTGCCCATTTGGTGACAACAGTGAAGAGGAAATTCAAGACTCACTGAGCTGGGGGTCTCATGGCCCTATTAATCTCTCAAGGTCTTAGGGCCCCCTCCAGCAAAAAGACGGAGGAAACACAGCTAAAGGAAGAAAAGCCAACATCAAAGAAGATTCCAAACCCCTAGAGCCTGATGCTGGTGACAAAAATGTCCTGGAAGAGTTTTGGGAACCATAAACCAAAAGCATATTAACAGCGGAGCAATAATTTCTCATCATGCAAGAACATACAATATTTCTGTTATGGAAATCAAACATCATTCTTCTGTAATTGTTTCCCCGCCCCCAACCTACATCCTCCTTTGTGGCCGGTAAAGGGGGATAGGGTTGGGAAAAACTATGAACACTGGCAGCAATCTGATGATAAAGGCATTTTCCCCCTATTGCTTTGCTGGAGTAAGCAGGAGAAGCCAAATTCTCACAGTTCGTCAACTTTCTGTTCATGTAAACCATCTCACTTTATTTTTGAATTACTTTGTGGGAACAGATGGTTTCCAAATGCAAGACTTCTTACTACATTAGATGGAAGCAATACTACTGAGCTCTTCAATTAAGATGAAGAAAATGTGCTTCAAGCTTGTCTCCATGGGTAGACCTAGTTTCCCTAAAATAAGGCTTACTTGGAATTCTGACCTTTTTTTTTTCTTTCAGTTAAACAATCCACATCATATAGAAAAAAAAAAAACCTATCTGAAATACAGTAACTGCAAATTCTGGAATTAATTTTCACAAAACCAGCAACAAAAACCAGGAGTATCAGTAACAGAAGCTTCTAGGCTTCCTATAGGTTGCATATAAATAAAGGCATCAAATATGTAAATATAGTTGGGTTTTGTGCCTTATATCCTTAAACCTTTTATGATAGATTATAGTATTATAATTTGAAATAGTCACTGCAATTAACACCAAATTATCTTAATCCCAACAACTGACTCAATCACTGAAAGAGTTCACAGACTGGTGGCCTTACCAAATCTAAGCCCAGGGCAGTTTCTCCTGATGTCTCTCTAAGGCAGAACCCTAATTTTCCAAAGAACTAAGCCAAATCTGGAAAGTAGTGTCACAAACAGGTTTTTGTGAGGCTTAGACAAGAGTTCAAGTTACGTGGCCTGATGGATGAACCCACAGCCAACTTAAGTAGAGTTAATAGCATTTCTATCATTTAAATTACCAAGTCTCTGGAAAAACATAATCTGTACAGTACCTGGGGGTGACTCTGGAGAGAGACTGAGAGAGTAAATGCTGCTCCTCTAAACACAAAACATCTATCTATCTATCATCTAACTATCCACCTACCTATCTATACTTTCATGTATGTTTCTCTACTTTGCATATTTTATACTTATATATATTTATATGGATAGATATAAAGGGAAAAATAGAAAAGTACACACAGAGGGGAAAAACTTATGTTTAAAAACAAGCAATGATGAAGTCGAGTAACAGGATAGAAAAAGTCTTCCTACACATCAGAAGAACAAGAGTAAAAGGAAATTGACCTGTGAATTGATCAAGGTTAACACAGACTTCAAAAGATATCTACCCTTTAAATGCTTGCCACCAGAGAGTTACTAAACCACAACATGAAAAAATTTAAGTTTGCCATGGAACTCAAAAAAAATTTTTTTAGTCAATAACTCAAATAAAAAATTTTAAATGGTGGGGTATGCCAAATTTTGGTCTAATGACCTACACTCACCAAAAATCAAATAAGATGTCAGAGTGACGGACAAACTATCCAGTAGAATCATTTCGATGATGAAGGTCAAACCCTGGGCTGTTTCTTTATAAACCGGCACAGGCCAAAAATTCCCAGAGGTTTTGTGACCTATAATTGTATGCTATTATTCTAGAAACTTGATTAGGTGCTCCTACCTCTTCAATGAAGAGCGGCCTATAATGCAAGCACTGAGAATAGCAGTGTGTTTGTGGAGATGGTTTCTGCCATACACAGACACACAGAAGAGCGCATCTGGACAGGATCCCGAGCCACCACATACTGAGTGGCAACATATACTGAGTTTTCGATGTTCTAACAGCTTTCACCATTAAAAGTCCTCTACACCTTAACAAGGAAGGAATTGATCAACAGAAGAAAAAATAATAATAGGAAGGAAAGGCTGTGACTGATCATTTATGAATGGAAAAGCATTGAAGATACATGTCATAAATGTAGACATTTATATGATAGTGACGGCCACAATAAATGATAGGTACGGCAATAACTAATAAATTTAATTCAATAGCAGAAAAATAATCTGAAATTAAATATCACTATAAAAGAACGTAAGTTTTAAGAAGCCACATGATTTCAGAAGTTTCATCACATTTGTAATGAAAACTCTCAGTGGCCAAATTTATGGAACAGAACATGTATTTGAGAACACATAGATTACTTTATCAAGTCCTGTATGAATTCTGATGACTAAAGAGTGCTAATATCCCAAGGATTCAGTTGCTATAGGATGGGAGTGGGGTGGAGTAAGTCAGCATTCAGCAGATAAGCCTGCCCACAAATCTCCAAGAAGATTCTTTGAATCTGTATAGACATTTGAGAGAGGTAGCTCAGACAGACTAGGGTGTTAGTCCCACAGGCTGACAAATCCCAGGCCTCAGCCAACTCCAGAGTCCTCAAATAAAAGGTCCTAAGAGCCCTGCTCTCTGTGACCTCATTACATGGTGATAGTGGGCAGGGAGGATATGACCAGAGGCACAGGCTTAAATGCCTCTCTTTCTGTTTTATTCACAGATCTCAGGCCGTCAGGTTCTCACTCCACATCTCAGAAATATCTTTCTGACCACAGAATGTCCACGGGCACTTCTATCTAAAACTAATCCATCCTATAAAATCTGACCCAAACCATGCCTATGCTATGAAAGTCGTTCCTAACCAGCTTAACTGAAAAGACTTTTCTTCTGAATTTCATAGACAATGTCTATCTATGCGATTCAGCATCTCACCTTGACCTGCTTTGAGGCTCCTGGGACTTCCTGAACTATTACTTACCTTCTCATGCATTCCTATCTTATCTTCACCTTGCATTCTCCTATACATTCCACACAGGCACATACGGGACCACAGTGAGCATTTTTTTATGCCAGACTTCTATATTCCTGCTTGGGTAGGCTCTTCATTTCCCATACAGTCTTTCCTGCTTCCAACCACCTCAAAAAGATACTGCCATGATACACTCCACCCTCTCCTTTGTTTTTTTTTTTAAAGATTTTGTTTATTTATTTGAGAGAAAGAGAGAGAGAGAGAGAACAAGCAGGGGGAGGAGGAGAGGGAGAAGCAGGCTTCCTGCTGAGCAGGGAGCCCGATGTGGGACTCGATCCCAGGACCCCGGGATCATGACCTGAGCCAAAGGCAGACGCTTAACGACTGAGCCACTCAGGCGCCCTTCCACCCTCTCCTTAATTGGACCAATTCTCACCAACTGTCTGCGCATCAAGTCCAAGGGCTTCCTTTTTATTTTCTAGCACCTCCTGCAATCAATCTGAGACAGACACTTTCTTTTCTTATTCCTCTTTTCGATTTGCTTTTTCTCAGTCATATTCCACACCATCTTGAACTTCTTCATCCCAAAATGACACACTTAATAAATCAGCACTAGAAAAAAAAAAGTTTGCTTTCCTGATGCACGTGTGTACTTCTTTTTATCAGGCCCAATTTTAAGCTTCAGTTTCTATTTCTTACTAATCATCCTTTGTGCTCTTGTTGTTACAAGCTACTTCAAGTCACCTTAAATCAAGGCAGCATGTGTCTTTCTAAAACAAGGCATTATATTTGTACTGTAAATATTCCAACTCATTCTGCAAAATCAATTTCCTCCTTTCTCTCCCCATCCCCCTCCAAACAGAATGGACACTCCATACGAAGGGATACAGGGATTCTCTGATGGTCCCTGGTGCCTAAAATAGTGCCTGACACTTAGCGGGGCTTGGCAGGTTCTTGTGGAATGAATGTTGGCCGAATGAACCTCCAAACAGCCTCCCAGATTCTGCTCCTCTCCACCTCTTCTCTGCTTCACAGGAAAATGGTCAAGAACATAAAAGCCAAAGTGAAACTGTCAGGGTCCAGTCACTGGCTCACCATCTAAGTAGGGGTATGATCTTGAGCATATTACCTGACTTCTCTCAGTTGCAATCTCCCCGACCGTAAGTGAGGATATGAATAGGCCTCCAGTGAGGACTGAGCAGGATAATGCAGATAAAGTACTTGGCACACTGCAAAGTGCACACACCAAGAGCTAATCGTGGTTCTTTTGTTCATGCTTCTCCCATTCAGTGTCACCTGTACCACCACACCTGCATAAGTCCGCCTTTCTTTCCGAACCTTCTCACCTGAAAAAGGACTGGACCCTGACAACAAGATTATTTCGACTCAAATATGAGCAAATCAATAGGCTTTGAGCCTATCTGGGGCACTTTGAGTGAGGGCTTGTGAGGTTTTTTTTTCCTGTGAAAAATATGTATGCACTTCAGTGACAGAGCTTAGACATCTACTGAGCGGCCCCCGGCCTCTATGTTTCTGCATTTACATCCCAGTTTTCCACTCTGTTCAGATAGGTTACATTGCCCAAGAGTGCAGGTCTGCATAGCTGGCTGCTAGGGAATAAACCAAATGGCCTGTGTTACACAACTGAACAGTGAGAAAAAGCTTTCTATGTCACTCTTCATTTTACAAAATTTATGAAAAAGTACACTTTACATCTTAGGTCTTTAAGAATCTTCATGTGCCATTCTGATTTTAAGAGCTTTTCTGTGAACTAAATATTAACCAGGAGAAACCACTATCTTTATTGTATGTCTTACTCCTCACACTCTCCACTTTGCTGGAACTTCATATGCAGTAAATGTCAACACTGTGCAAACTGGGGGTGATTTAACTCTTGCTTTATTTTGATTTTTGCTCCTCCAAATAAAGAACAGTGATCAGTAAATATTTCTTTAGAACAAAGTGCAGAACACATTTGGTTTACAGCCAGCTTTTGACCTGAGGCAAAGATGTTTTGCAGAAGCAACCCTTGAATACATCGGGGTACTCACATTTCACGAGAAATAGCTGGCTACGTTGAACACACTTTATCTTTTCCAGGTTGTCCAACATTTCTACAAACGTTGGTGACATTCCCTATCCCATAACTAATATTGCATTTTTTGGTTGGGAAATTCATATTAAGATTCTGAGTTTTAACTAGTTAGAATTCTCTGAACATTAAACATGTGCAAGGAAGGGTCATAATTAAAAATTGGCAAAACTCACAGCCTAAGTTCACCACAAGCAAGCAAGAGAGGAGAACAGGAATACTGTGGAGCATTTACCTCACATGGTAAGGTCTTAACTGAAAAAGGTGGTCCCTGCTTTTAGAAGCACAGGTCTCAAAGACATGCCAAGACAGCAGACACATCAAGTTCACTCAAATTTGGGAATAAACGTCTGCATAACTGAAGTGACCAACAACTTTCAAACCCCCCTACTGACCATACAAACACATATCATTGGTCATGCCAGCTCTGTTTTCCCCAGTCATATCCAATCCTTCCACAGTCCCTGGTATACTCTAAGGCAAAAGGGAAGTAGAACTTAACAACAGATTTTTTTTTAAATTAATGATTCAGGCAATTCTTGGAATAACTTCCACTTGAGAAAATGTAACTAAGAGGTCCTATCGAGAGACTCCCCAGCTGCTGAGAGCTCAACTCTGGAAATTCCCTCCCTTTCGCCCATTCCTGACTATCCCTAATGCAAGTCACAAAGTTTAATGACCCTAAAGAGCCCTTTTTTGCCTCCAGCGAACTTGGAATTCTTTCTAAATATTCATTAAGACGCTCAAAGATGTTTACTGAATTGAAGTCGAAAACAAAAAGCACTGGAAACCTAGCTCCAAAAGCCTTGCTCCCTCGCCCAACCCCCTTTCTTCCCCCAGGAGAGGAAACTGGGAGATCTGGAGCTGAGAGTTGAGCCATCCAGTATCCAAGGGGTCTGACACTCAGCCCATGAGGTGATGACAGCCAGGAGGTCTGGGCAGTGGTTCCAAAATGGGGCACCCACTGCGCTGGGAAATGTTGGGCGCTTGCCAAGATACAAACCCTGCCCCTCAGGGAGCTGAACCGGATGGTTGGAAACCAAGGCAGTTCTAAGGGATCCCAAGGCCCGAATCGAGTTCCACCACCCTCCTTCCTGTTTATAGATCCCGCTCCAGGAACTCCAACTACCAAAGAGAAAGCAGACGTCTCAGAAATATGTCAATACATGACATAACTTGAAAGAGCTGGCTGCTCATTGGCGCGAGTTACAACTTGTCGGGTTCACACAGGAAAACCGGCTCACTTTAATTACTTTTCTTTTAATATGCCATGCCGTCCCCTTCTGGGCCCCCGCAAAGATCGGGTTACTGAGAACCAGCGAGCCTCGGCGGCAGGACCAAACCGTGTGGGCGGTTAGCGAGAGGCAAGGAACGCGGGAGCCGAGCCGACCGCCGGCGAAGTGGCTGCCCATTCGGATTGGCGACAACAGCAGCGACTCTTCCCTCGCACAGGCGCAGGAAGAGGAAGCCTGGCACCTCCTCGCAGTCGGCACCAAGTTGCCCGACCGCCCGGTGATGTCGCGAGGGGGCCTAGCGGCACTGCGCCGCTGCCCTCGGGTCGGCCCCGGGCGCGCCACCTTTGTCTCGGTTTCCCCGTCCGGACGGGCGACGCCTGGCGCGAACCGGGCTTGCCTTGGTCGGAAGCACCGGCCGGGCGCTCGGCTTCCCCGGTCTCTGCGCGGGGCCGGGGAAGCCGACGCGGCCGCCCCAAACCTCCCACTTCCACAGCGCGCCCGCGACTCCCGGCCCGGCCGCCACTTCCCTGGCTCGGCCGCCGCAGGGTGGGGAGCCGGAGACCCGCGCGCTCGCGGACGCCGCAGCCGGGCGCACCCCAGTTCTCTGGCCAGGCGGGGGCCACCTTGCCCTCCTCGGGGCCCGCCTCTCCCGCGCCCACGCGTGTTCCTTACTCTGGAGAGCACCGGCCAGAGGACCCCCAGCGAGGCCAGATCTGACGGGCCGCGGCGAGGGGAAGGCGCGACAGCCAGTCACCCACACCCACTGGCTGCCCCTCGGCCCTTTCTCACCTGCCTGCACCGTGTCCGAGAGGTCGTGCCCTGGGGCCGCGGTCCTGGGAAATTCCTTCAATTTCCTGGCGCTGAGGTTCAACCCCCCGGAATTGGCCGCTTCCTCCAGCGCGCGCTCCAGCCCCCGGTTCAAGGGCAGGTTGAAGCCCCCGCTGCCGCCGCCGCCGCCGCCGCCGCCTCCCCCGACCCCGCTGCTGGCTCCGGTTCCTCCGTGGTGCTGATGGTGGTGGTGGTGGTGGTGGTGGGGATGGTGATGTGGGTGCAGAGTAGCCACCGAGAGGGCAGGGACGAAAGGTTGGGGTTCGCTTCCCGGCGTCGCCATCTTCTCCCAGGCCCCCCCACCCCGCCCCGCCGCTCCTGCGGGGGGGGTCACAGCTTTCCCCCGGGAGGGGGAGACTGCAGCGCGGGCCGAGTCCCTGCAGTGCCCCACCGGAAGATACTGGAAGAAGGGGAGGAGGGTGTGGCAGGCGCGCGGAATGGGGGGCAGTCGGGGAGGCGGCAGTGGCAGCTCGGTCTCGAAGGTTTCCTGTCCCCGGGAAGCTAAGGACTGCGGCGGCGGCGGCGGCGGCAGGCAGCGCGCATGTGTCTGCTCCCGCCCTTGCTCCCTCCTCTCGGCGGCTCTCCCCTCCTCCGCCGCGCCGCCTGCTCTCTCCTCCTCCTACCCCAAGCTGTCAGTCCAGCCCTGAGCCTTCCTCCGCCCGGAGCCGGGCCGGCCCCCCGCGGTTTCGCTACGCTCCGCCTGGCAGTCGGGGGTACGTCAGGGGGCCGGACCCCATTTCCGGGGTGACCTTCGTTTAGACGCCCAACGCCCCCTGGGTTTCTTTTTGCTGCCCAGGGTATTTGGGGGGACAAGAGGTTTTAGAGGGCCTGAGAAGACGCCAGCGAGGCAATAGATGGGGTTTGAAATACAGTGAGATCATGAGGCGGTGAGAGGTTATCTCAATTCTGCGAACTATACTGCTCTCTGACCCACAGCTCCCCAAGAGGCAGTTGCTCACCGTGGGGTCAGACCCCTGGCATTTGGGCGCCTACAATGAACCAGTGGTGGCCTGAGTAGTCTACATTAATTATCTCATTAATCCAGGGATCCCATGAGCGGAAAAACTGTTTCCCCAGACTACAGAGGAAGTAAAAAAAAAAAAAAAAAAAAAACTTGTCTAAGGTCACCGGTGCAGTCCGTGGCGGAGCGGGATGCGAACTTGTAGCCCTCAGACTGTAGGGTTGCCCTTCTTCCTGTGTGGTCCCTGGCTGGACCCCAGGGCGAAGAGACAAATAGGAGTAGGGCAGAAGGTATTCTGAGCGATGGGGGGAAACTACAAACACAGAAAGGAAGGACTTTCAAAATGAGGGTAGTTTTGACGGTGGACAGAATCCACTGGCACATGAGGGAGAGAGGCTGGCTGTGGCTGACTGAGTCCCGAAGTTGAGTGGTGCAGAGAGAGGTAAGAAAACCAGTGACCTCAACTGGCCAGTAACAGCACATTTTGAGCCTGCGCACAGGTACCGTCAAAGTGTCCTCGTGCTGCTTCTTCTTGCCCCCAAAGGACATGGGGACTGACGTGTAAGCAAATTCACGTTCTGCCCAGACGTGGCGACAGAACATCTGACAGCATAGGGCAGACCAGCTGAAGACTGATAAAACCCCACTCCCTTCTGAAGTTGTAGCTCCAGCTCTCTAGGGCCTTCATCTCTGCGAGATAACCATCTTGACGGTCGCTATGAGCGACTTGGCTAGGAGAGATGAGGATGCTTGTAGAAAATACTACAACCCTGCTGGTAGGTGAGCCAGTCTTTCAAATGGTAGTGCAGAAGGATGATGGCCTGGGCAACAGGCTGGAACCGGTGACTTCGTGTACTCGGCACTAAAGTACGACATGATCTATGTCACTTGCGTTGAGTGCATGCACAGTCGCCCTTAATTCCTACAGGATTCTAGGATGCCTAAAATATTCTAATTTCGTAGGGGGACACAAGCGCCACCTGCTGGTATCTCCTCCCAAACCTCCTCTCTCACCAAGCTCTTAATCCCCTCAACTTCCCAGACTTTTAAAAACCAGACTTGAAAATAATAACAATAATAAATAAAAGCACACTTACATCACTTATAAAAACTAACCTACTTTCCCCTTTCTTCGCTGGTCTTTCCCTAAAAGGTGAGTGAGAAACAGAAACAGGAAACATTTTCACTCAGTGTCTTCAGCTAGAACCAGGTGGTAGTCTGTGTGATCAGTATGCAAGGTATGGTTGAGGACACTTAGCAGATTGCAAATTTAGTTCAGACCACAGATTGTGGTGATGCATCATATAGAGCATAATTTTTTTTAAAAAAAGACCACAAATTCTTTTTTAGAGGAAATGATGGAATAGTTCAGGATTTGCTTTTTAACAAGTCTTTATGTTAGAATGACATAGTCATTATAGTTTGCTTTTCCTTCTACAGACTACAAAGTGTAAACTCTTTGGGGGCGGGACCCATTCATCTTTGTAACTCCCACCCCATATCTAAAAGAGTACTTTGTGTATAAGGAGCGCACAATAAATATTGGTAATTAAGCATTGCACAATAGGCCAAGAGCACAATAAACCTGTCTATTGCACAATAGAAAGCTTGCCATTTGTTGGTATGTCTTTCAAATTACGTCCCTGAATGAAGGATTTTTTTTCCTTAAAATGGAGGAGAGTACTTGACCCTTAAAACGGACCTTATTTCTAAATATTTAAGAACTTGACAAACTATTTTCTCTTGCTGTCTTGCTTCTCTATTTTTTCAAAAAGATGGGCATCTCTGTTTTGTCACTCTTTTTACTTCTTGTGAAAACAGTACCATCTTTCCATTCACTCTCCCCACTCCATAATTACAGTTCTTCGACACAGCTGGTCACCTCAGTTAGTCTAGAAGTGGACTTCTGACCAAATGACAGAACAGCCAGAGGATCGGAAGGTCCTGAATATGTTCAGACCCTAGATTCTGACTGTTCCTGATTTGCATCTTTGGTTTCTATGAGATATCCAGTACATTTGTAATACATTCTACTGTTCACCTAAGTCAATTTTATTTGGTTTTCTGTCAGTGTAACCAAGAGTTCTAATTAATACATTCAATTTACCATATTTTAGTCTTTATTCCCCCTTGTTTTCCTATATAACCTCATTTTTGGATGGTCTACAAATAATCTTTTACAAACTATTTGGATAATGTCAGCAGATTTTTTTCAGGTTTTGTCTTTATTACCCTCCAATCATCTTACAAAGTTAACAGAATTCAAATGATTGAGAAAATGGAGGAAATAGAAACATTCTCAGATTTAAATATTGGCTATTAGGAGAAAAGTGATCAGTTTCATCAACAAACAAAAAAATTTTAGAACCCATTTTTTTTTTTTAATTCCTCTTGTGCTCAGAAAAGATACCAGACTTTTCCATATTTAAGACCCATTTTATTCTTGCCTGGAAAATAGAGTTGTGAACAAGCTTATGAGAATCAAACTTATTAAGAATGGCAGATAGATTTGAGCAGGGCTAGGGGCGCCTGGGTGGCTCAGTTGGTTGACCGTCTGTCATGGTCCCAGAGTCCCGGGATAGAGCCCTGCATCGGGCTCCCTGCTCAGCAGGAGTCTGCTTCTCCCTCTCTCTCTGCTCTTCTCCCACTCATGCTCTCTCTCTCAAAGGAATACATAAAATCTTAAAAAAAAAAAAAAAAAAGATTTGAGCAAGTCTATTTGGCCCTATACCACCTTCTCAGAAAGCCATGAAGAATTCTCTATTGGTGGGAACTCGAAGCATTTGCTGAAGAGGTAGGCATGGTCACCCAGGTTTGACCTTCACGGTCCTGACTGCCCCCTCCAGCCATAGCTAACTCGATAAGAGGGGCTGACACAAGATCTAGTCAGCCCCAAGCGGGGAGTTCACCCATCGGACTCTCTTGAAAATTGAAGCAAACACACTGAAACCAGAGTCAAGTAACAGCAAGTATTTGACCCCAAAGGCAGCCAGAGTCGGGGCTTATTCCCATCTTCTTACCTTGATATTCTCCAATCTCCCTGCTTCAGTTTCCTCTTTCTTAAAAAAGGAGTAAGAATATTCCCTGCATAACACCAACCTTTTTGATTATTCCCTCCACATGCTCTCAGATTTAAGTATTCTCTTTGCACTGTATCAGTAAATATTTATAAGTAGATATTTATCTGGAAGTGATCAGAATGTGTTGTATTCATTTGTATTTAAGTACATCAGGGGCAGAGCTCAGGCCTTTTTTCCCGAGAGCCCAACGTGTGGCAGGAAGACAACACTCTGACCTAGAACTTCTGAGAGCTTAATAGCATTTTTTAAAAGATTTATTTATTTGAGAGAGAGAGAGAGCACGTGAGCGAGCCATGAGTGGAAAGGGCAGAGGGAGAGGGAGAAAGAATCTCAAGCAGATGCCACGGTCAGCATGGAGCCCTATGTGGGACTTGACCTCACAATCCTGAGATCACTACCTGAGCTGAAACCAAGAGTGGGACACTTAACCAACTGTGCCACCTGGGCATCCCTAATAGCATTTTGAAAGAACCTGTGAGGGAGAGATAGCTTGGACCACCCAGCGTGTAAAGATGATTGTGACAAAGAGCTTTTTGGCTTGATTAGGTTGATACCTCTTTGAGTAAGTTGTAAGGAGAAAATGTCAGAGACCAATAGCTGAGCCTTGAGTTCCTGTCAGAAGTTTCTTAAGAGGCTACTGGGGGAAGAGCCACTGGACAATAAGGACTAAAGGGCACCAGCTAACAGAACTTTAACTTATAAAGAAATGTATTTGGGGGGCGCCTGGGTGGCTCGTCGGTTAAGCATCTGCCTTTGGCTCAGGTCATGATCCTGGGTCCTGGGATCTAACCCCGAGTTGGGTTCCCTATTCAGTGGAGAGTAGGCTTCTCCCTCTCCCTCTGCCACTCCCCCTCCCCCACTCGTGCTCTCACTCTCTCTCTCTCACTCTCACTCTATCTCAAATAAATAAATAAAATCTTTTTAAAAATGTATTTTTGAGTAACTGGCTTTTTAAAGATGTGAATATAAATATTGAATTATAGATGATACTAGATAACAACTTTACTATGATTGGTCCCCCTAAATATTTCATCTATTTTTTATATTGTGTGTTATTGGTTTACAATATAATGGCATATTACGCTATTGGCTTGTAATACAGTAGTCTCCCCTTATCTGTGGTTCTGTCTTCTGTGGTCTTGATTACCTGTGGTCAACTGTAGTGTAGAAGCAGATGATCCCCCTATATTATCAGAAGGTCAATAACAGCCTACCTACCCCTATGTCACAATGTCTATGACATTCCCCTCAGTTCATGTCATCATATAGGCATTTTATCATCTCGTATCAACAGAATATTATTATAATTGTTTTATTTTTTTATTCTTGCTAATCTCTTACTGTGCCCCATTTCTATATTAAACTTTAGCATAGGTATGTATGTATAGGAACAAAACAGCATATATATGGTTTGATACCATCTGTGATTTCAGGGATTCACTGGGGCTGTTGGAATGTATCCCCTATGATAAGTGGGGAGACTACTGTATAACGAATACATGAAATATTTGGGGGAACCAATTATTTATTTATAAATAAATTGCTTAACTTACATGGATAAACTGAAGCGACATTATTATCCAGTATGTGTCCTCTGAACCATAGTTCCCTAGGCTGTTAATAGGCACGTGCATAAAGGGTTTTATTGCCAAATAAGTTCAGGTTAATAAAAAAGTTTAGAAGTTATTTCACTCTGGGACTTCTTAGAGTCTTCAGTAGGCCAATGTGCTTTGTGAATATGCATGAAAGAGAAGTGGCTTACCTCCAGCTTTTCTCATATATATTCGAGAAACCCTGGATTAGGGTAATCTCACATTGAGAAACCCTAGGTTGAGGTAATCTCTCTCCTGACATTATC
Organism: Phoca vitulina; assembly: GCF_004348235.1. Classification (NCBI taxonomy): domain Eukaryota; kingdom Metazoa; phylum Chordata; class Mammalia; order Carnivora; family Phocidae; genus Phoca; species Phoca vitulina. Next base: position 56,127,549 of record NW_022589708.1, on the reverse strand, counting down.
TATAATAAATCACAGTTGAACATATCAAAATTTACCTCCAAGTCAATATTTAAAATGATGCCAAGAGTCACTACTGTAGCGGCTCTTCAGCAAATGCCGTTCCAGGCCTGCTATTCATTAGGTGGATTATAAAAGAACAAAAAAGTCTTCCTATTTGGACTTAAGGTCCTGTGCATCTAACTACAACAGTAATTTATATGTCCCCCAAAGGCAGTTTTTAAGACTCCTGATGTCATTACAGGGATATTTTTCAAATGCAAGTCTGTCATTGCTGCTTAGTCAGATGCAGAACTAGAGCGTGCCTCCCAGAGGGGCCGTTCTCCCCAGATTTAGCAGGAAACTCTCTGGCCACAATGGCATTAAGCTTTCTGCACCCAGATGTTATCACTGTTCATGTGCCCAGGATTTAAAGTGTAGATGTGGAGAACCTCAAGTTCTTTCTCGAATCATTCCAAGGCATCATTAGAAGAGGGGTCGGAGCCCCTCGGTGCCTCAGTCGGTGAAACGTCCAACTCCTGATTTCCGCTCAGGTCATGATCTCATGGGTCATGAGACTGAGCCCCATGTCAGCCTCCATGCTCAGCACGGAGTCGGCTTAGCATTCTCTCTCTCTCCCTCTGCTTCTGCCCTTCCCTCTGCTGGTGCTATCTAAATTAATTAATTTAAAAAAAAAAAAAAAGGGTCATGTATGGACTTAGGAATAAAGCCAGGCAATGAAGCAACAGCTCAGAAGCAAAGGTACATGGTCATTTCATTCTTATTTCCTGGCAAATCAGGTCAACAGGTAGCATGAATCAACCATGGTTCAGATGCAAAACAAGTTAGAACTTTCTTCAATTTCTGGTTGGCAGAAACAGCAAAGTCAAAATTAGTGGGGTTGGGGCTGGAGGACTGACCAGGAAGGACTCCTGGAGCCCCTCACAGTAGCCACAGGGGAGGCCCCTGGGAGCCCCAGACAACCTAGTAAGAGCAAGGATCATCTCAGATTCATGTGGGGTGAAGCAAATCGCAAATTGGTGATGGGAAGTGTGTGTGGTAGAGCCCAATTCTGGGAGAAATGTCCAGAAGGTAAACAGAAATGTCCAGACAGGGACCCCAGCATGGTGCTGAGCTGTAGCCCGATCAGGAAGCACTTGTATGGAAGTGGAATCTCTCTGCCAGGATGTATAAGAAACTGCTAATAGTGATTGCTTCTGGGAAAGAAAACTGGGAGAGTGGGCTGGGAGAGAGACTTCTCTTTCTCCAGATACATTTTTGTTCTGTTTACGTGTTTTGTTAGTGCCTCTATGACTCTTTTTAAGCAATGAATAATTACATTTTTAAAGTACCGACTGAGGAGATTGAGTTTGGATCACCAGTCACTGGGGAAGAGCCAGCGAGTCCTGAGGAAGATGGAAGTGATAAAAGACGCCGTGGGATTGATCAGAAGTGACGATGAGGCACAGGGCATGTGGGAGAATGGGCAAATGAGAAGTGCTGGGAAGGAAGAGGGGACAGAGCGTCAGTGTTCCGCAGAGGTCTGCCCAGCCACTTCGGAGCCACCATCAACACTGGGTACTGGTGGTCGGTGGCAGGAAGCACTGTCTCTACCCCACAGTTATATCAAATGCCAGAGACAAGGAGAAGGGAAACATGGAAAGCTGTCTTCAAGAAAGCACCTCCAGGGCAGCTTAGGAATGTCCAGACTGCAGAGGTAAGAAGGCAAAAGAAGTACAAACAGCAGATGTAAACTACTTACTCCAAGGATTTGGGAACTGGGGGGAGGAAAAAAATTGAAAGATGACTAAAAAGGCAAATGGAGCATAGAAAACTGATTTAATGTTTAATGTAGGGAAGATCTGAGAAGATTTGAGGGGCAAGGACAAAGCCTGAGAGGAAGGTAAGACAGGAGCACCCAGCAGGAGGAAGTGGACATGAGGGTGGCAGAGACTGTGGGATAGACAGGAAAGGGGAGAAGACAAAAAGGATGGGGTCCAGGTCGGATGGAAGGACTCAGATGCCTCCTCCGGAGACTGGAGTGAAAAAGTTAGGAGACCTAAGTGAGAACACTAATATGCCAAACTGGCAATTTAGGCCCCTTAGGGATTGGATGCCAAGAGTAAAAAATCTAAATATATATTATCTGCTAAGAGCAGAACTGGAGGTTGGAGGTGGGAAAAGAGATTTATGAACAATATTTCCAAATCAGAAATCATAGAGCAGACACCCCAGTATAATCAGAAATATGTGATCTTGTGCTTTCAGCCTTAACTAGCACATTAACCTATCGCTGACATCTCGATACTACCCACAAGTGATGGTTTTCCCCTCGGATGTGTCTATCTGCTTCTAATCCTTCTATGGATTGCAAAATCCAACATGTCTTAAAACATATGGCTTGGTGTTTAAGATAGAAAAATGAACTAGCTCCTGGGCGCCTGGGTGGCTCAGTTGGTTAGGCAACTGCCTTCGGCTCAGTCATGATCCCGGAGTCCTGGGATCGAGTCCCACATCGGGCTCCCTGCTCAGCGGGGAGTTTGCTTCTCCCTCTGACCCTCCCCCCTCTCATGCTCTCTCTCCCTCTCTCATTTTCTCCCTCTCAAATAAATAAAATCTTTTTTAAAAAAAGAAAAAAGAAAAATGAACTAGCTCCTAATAACAGACCACTTCTCTCCCATAACCTCTCTGTAGACAGAGCCACACCAGGGAGTTTGTATATAGTCTGTCATGTCCTCAGCAAGGGAGGCCTCAGGAATGCAGTCCAGCTTCCCCACTCTGCAGATTGGGAAACTGAAATAAAGGCATGAAGGTGAATTACTCAATGTTATGTTGCTGGCCAGTGCAGAACGTGGACTAGAACTCAGGTCATTTCCTCTCCACTGTGTTCTCCTTGTCCCTCATGAGACGATATCACTGCCATGCTTGGACATGTGCTCTTGTCCTTCCATCAATGTGGTTCATTTGCTTTCTGCCTGAGTATGACTTTATGAAAGGGGAATCATCTAGGGTGCTAGCTCACCGGGCTGATGCTGGGTAAGGGCTTTGGTGGGAGCTGGTCCGAGAGACCTGAGGTGGTCTAGCTACTTGTCTCTGGAACATGACAGGCAGTGTGCCCTCGGTCAGCTGAGGGGCGATGTAAGTACCCAAGAGCCAGGCAAAATTCAAGGTCATAAGTTACCAGACGTCCACTCCATGTAATGACACTTCAGGATACTTTCCTGCCGTGATTAGAAAGGCTGGGTTCCCCTGGGCTCTATAACAGTGGCTACAAAACATTTTGGGCATTGCAGATCCTTTAAGGTTTTTTTTTTTTTAAGATTTTATTTATTTATTTGAGAGAGAGAGGGCGAGGGAGCACAAGCAGGGGGAGTGGCAGAGGGAGAGGGAGAAGCAGGCTCCCCGCTGAGCAGGGAGCCCCATGTGGGACTTGATACCAGGACCCTGGGATCATGACCTGAGCTGAAGGCAGATGCTTAACGACTGAGCCACCCAGGCACCCCCCAGGAAGAGATATACCTTCTTCCCGGAAAAATGAGCATGAAATCCTACATGCACCACTTTCTATACAATTCAAAGGTACTAGAGATACTCTGAACCTTCTAAGGCTGGTCAAGCAACATCTAATCAACTCTGACTCTAAACAAACCTTCCTATTAAAAAGAAATATATCAAGAGAAGTAGTTTGAGCCATAAGACTATTTCAGAAAATATTCTATTTTTTAGGTACAGCAAGTTCTTCTTCTTCTGAACCCCTGATATTTCCTTTGGGCACAGGGGGAAGCATGTGACATTGGAACTGTCTTCCAACACGTAAGTAGATGTGGCGGGTAGTTGAGGTGATGCTGATGACAAAGATTCATCCATGCTGACCATGGGCCCCCATCTGTAACATTTTAAATTCCTGTCCAGGCTTCCACAGCCACACACCAGATTTGATCCCTGCCCGGCCTCTCCTAACAGCCTCCCACAGCCCAGGTTAGATAATTCATGTGTGTTCAGGTCTTTTCCAACATTTCTGCCATCTGGCTAATGATGGGGCACCATATGTCTGCAGCAGGATACGGGCATCCGCCTATGGCTTGGGGCACAGCCCTGCCCCCGCGAACAGCATGGCTTCCCAGTGTGAGGCTCACTCCCGAATGACACCAGGCATCTCCTTTGCATGAGTCTGCAACGAGGACACAAATGAGTGGTTCCTCCCACTCTGGGCTGAGTGTGTGGTGAATGACATAAATGTGTTTGAGTTACCTTTAAGTCGCCCATCACCTGCCTCTTCCCTAGCAACTTAGTGCAGTCCGAGTTGTTTCACACGTAGGCACAGACATTATCTAACTAACCACCCATTACTCCTGCGGGGTTAAATATCAGGAGGCAAGGGCTTTACTACTGAGTTCAGTGGATATATTAAACAGATTTTCACCCAACACCACCCCCAAGGGGTTGCAGATTACTCAGGTCATTCAGTGAGTGATGACCGCGAGAGATATCTTAACCGAAGCGGGTACTTCCTGTCTTCACACACCGTTAGATGGGAAACTGGGAAGCATGTAGATTACCTTGTGTGGTTAGCAATTCTGTACACAAACCAGGGAGTGGGAATGGGGCCACCTAAAGGTCCAGACCGAGATATGAGAGAGGCACATATCTTTCAGGTCCTTGCTGCTGATTAGGTTACACTATTCTGCATGGACTGTTTCTAATTATACATGCCTCTTCCCCAACTGGGACCATTTGGGTCCAGATGGCTGCATTAGGCAGTACCTGTTTCTCTTTATCATGCCTAAAAGTCCAAGGGAGCCTCTAAGCTTAAGGTTTTCTAAAAATGAGGCCAGACTTTTATTCACTTTTCCCCCTCAAACTTCCTTTTCAACTTAAAAAATAATTTGAATGCAAATGAGAGATAGTAAATGCAGGGCTCTTAATAATGGACTGTTTTCTTAGTCATTAACTATTGAATTAAGTAGACAAAGATGTTTTCAGCATCAATTAGCCAGCCTCGCCTAACTTCAGAAAGCTAAGAGAAAAACCCGAGGGTTTTCATAAATGGAGGAAGGTGGAATATGTGACCGTCATATGACATAGACCAGTTAGTGAGAACAACAGTGAAAATCTCGTATTAGCTTAAAATTTATTTTTGCAAGTTGTAATTTAAGTGCAAATTTGCTACCATTGACCCTGCCCTTGATTTTTCCTTCAAATTCGTAAAACAATAAGCTTTTATAAATTGCATGATTTCATAAGATGAGAGAAGTTCAGGAAAATAATGCATACTATAATTATTTCTTAACTATTGTGCTAATTGGAGTTCTTGAAGGGCAAGGTCATTGAACTGCTGTGTGTCATGGAAAGAGAACTGAACTGGAAATGAGGGTGCAGTCCTATTTCAAGCAAGGTCACCAGTCAGCTGGGGCCAAGTCATTTAATTTCTCTGGAACTCAGTTTCTACTTGTGTTTAAATAAAGCATTTGAAGGGTTTATGTCAAAGATCTTTTTTCCCTGAAATTTCATGACTCTCAAAATTACAGTTTAAGCAATAATTTCAACTTTCTGTTCCACCAAAAGTACTTTGACATTACTTCACACCCAGAGAAAGACGTATCTCCTAAGTATCCCCTGCCTCATCAGAGGAGAATAAGACTATAAATGGCTAATGAAGAGCCTGAGGCTGGCAGAAGAAACTAGTATCCTGAAAAATCCACAGAACACATAATAATCTGTCATACAATTAGGTGTGTGAAGTACTGCAGGCAAATTCAATTCTAAAATTCTTAATTAGGCTCCAATTTTATATTCCCCTTCTCGTAACACCTTGTTTCTAAAGTATCAATAAGCAGAGAATCTTAATTTTGCAGAAAAAGAAAAAAACATTTCAGGGGTGAAATGAGACATGATGTAGTAGTAGACTGGAGAAAGAATTAAGAGAAAGACCCTCTCAACCATCCATCTCAAAAGGTGAGATTTAGGGAAAGTCCAGAGTGATCAGCGCTTTGTATGCTGATGTTGTAGGTCCCTGAGTTATAAAGCAGAAACCATGGCAAGGAAATAATACTGGCATTGCTTTTGATTCTACTGATGCATATATACAAAATACATTCTGTTAAAAGATAATCCGGGGACACCTGGGTGGCTTAGTTGGTTAAGAGTCTGACTCTTGATTTCGGCTCAGGTTGTGATCTCAGGGTCCTGAGATTGAGCCTCATGTTGGGCTCATACGAAGCTGGAGCCTGCCTAAGATTCTCTCTCTCTCCCCCTCTCCTGCCATCCCCCCTCAAAAAAAAAAAAAAAAAAAAAGATAATCGTTAAGGACTTGTTATCAATCATGATTGTCATGCCAATATAAAATAAACACATGTCAAGGAATTTATTTAACTCCTTCATTAATCATTAAACCCATAAGATATTTCAGCTAGTTCAAAGGAGAATTCAGGTGAATACACACACATACAGGCAGAGAGGGAATGCTGAAATGAATTTACAAGTAGACAAAGGAGCAGTCTATCCACAGGGCAATTATCAATTGCACTCCACGAAAGGCAAGTAATTTGCAACTCTGTGGACAAGAATCATTTGCATTATTATTAGCTTTCTGTAATTTGCAGAGCTGTATGATAGCTCTGAGACAGTGAAAGGGAAGATAACTAAGAAGGGCACACTAGACAACCACTTGGGGATCCTTTTTCTTCACCTTTTTTCCCCCCTTCAAAGTCTTTCACAATTTTCCCTGACAATTTGCATCGAGGGAATGTAATACGGTAGAGTGTAATGAACCCCGGATAGGGCAATAGGTGGCTCTGGGTTTGAATTCCTTTGTTATCTTGAACAATGTATTTGACTTCTGAGTCTCAGTTTCCTTTTCAGTAAAATAGGAATGATGCTAGCCACCTTTGAAGATTGTTATGCAGGTTAAATAAGATAAACATGTAAAGAAACTATTGCAGCTCACCGAATAAGTAGTAGCCTTTCTTTGGTAGTACCAACTACACAGAAAAATCCATCAGTTTGTTAGAACATACTCATGGACTTTACTTTTGAAGTAATCTGTCTGTCTGTGATCCAGGTACAGTTAATACAGGTAAAAGTGCTTTGTAAATATAAAAGTCTACATAAAAATTAGTTATTTCTTTTTTTAAGTCTTTTGAGTATAGCTGACACACAATGTTACATTAGTTTCAGGTATACAACACAGTGATTCAAAAATGCATTTTTTCTTATTCATTGCTGGTGTGAATGCAAAATGGTACGGCCACTTTGGAAGGCAGTTTGGCAGTTTTATAAAGCTAAACATATGCTTGCCATATGATACAGTAATCGTACTATTTAGTATTTACAGAAATGAGTTGAAAATTTATGTCCACACAAAAACCTGCACATGAATGTTTACAGCTGCTTTGTTCAAAATTCCCAAAACTTGGAGATAACCAAGATGTCCTTCAGAAGATGAATAGCTAAACAAACAGTGGCATATCCAGACAATGGAATATTATTCAGTGATAACAAGAAATAAGCTATCAAGCTACAGAAAGACATGAAGAAAACTTAAGTGCATATTGTTAAGCAAAAGAAGCCAATCTGAAAAGGCTGTAGACAGTAAAATTACAGCTATATGACATTCTGGAAAAGGTGAAACTATGGAGACAGTAAAAAGATCGGTGGTTGCCAGGGGGGAGGAGGGCCAGGTGACAAAGAGGAGCACAGAGGATTTTCAGGGCAGTGAAACTGTTCTGTGTGATACTGTAATGTTGGACACATGCCATTATCCATTTGTCAAAAGCCATAGAACCCACAACACAAAGAGTGAACACTAATGCAAACTATGACCTTTAGTTAATAATAATAATAACATAGCAATATCAACTTATGAAATATAACAAATGTATGCACTAATGCAAGATGTTAATAACAGGGGAAACAGGTGTGCAGGTGAGGGGGGATATGGGAACTCCCCCGCTCTCTACTCAGTTTTTCTGTAAACCTAAAACTGCTCCCCCCAAAATCCTTGTTATTTCCTTGTACTGGCTGTGTAACCTTGGGCAAGATCTTTAAATTTTGTAAGCTTGCATTTCCTTCTCTGTAAAATGAAGGTAAATTCAGGATCTTCCTTGCAGGGTTGTGTTGGGAATAGGAGCTCTAGCACAGGGCCTGGCAGCTTCGAATTATATTCAGCAGATGGACCCACCTGGATGGACCTGTTGTTCAAATACGCAACACTTCCATACGGGCTGCCCTGGACAGATTCCCCACCTCCTCCCCACAGAAAAACACCCACGTCACCTGCCAGGCTCCTCCCCCTAAATTCGTCATACGAATGACCCAGCAACTAAAGGGTTAGTGCCCAGGGTGGCAACCGGCCTCAGGTATCCCACTACAGGTGTGAGACCGGTGATGGTTCTGACTGGTCAGGGCCCACACCGTACTGTCTATGAAATGCTTTATACCATTCCAGGTACCTAAGGAGTAGGAAGCTCTGAAGGACGGTTAGCTACTGTTAGTAACATAACTATTTCTATAATTTAAATTTTTATGCTTTGAGCACGGTCTTGTTATCAAAAATGTCAATGCCTATGGCTATGAAAGGAATGTGTGTACCTTAAAGCAATTTTTTTTTAACTATGGAAAAACACTATATAAGAGTGGAAATTTTTGTGCTAGCTTGTAGCCTGGGCTCAAAATGCATGCTGCAAAAATTTAACTGCAGGATGATGAAAAGCAAGGCATTCGGCTGATATAATCATATTCCATAATTGCTTTAGCCTTAGAGTGGCATTCAAGAGTTATCGTGCAATTACTGGAAATGAAAATCCTGTTGATCCATTGATGTGAGTGAAGAGCACCATGTCTAATTTGGATGCCTGTCCTCAGGTAGGACCTTGATGCTGCCCTCGTCAGAAAATAGTAAGAGACCGATCAGAGCTTGGGACTTCCCAGAAAAACATGAAAAGGGAGAGGTGAACCATTATCGGAGGAATTTTACTATCTGAACTAGATTATCCTATCTAAGAGGTGTGGACTATGCTTTTTCCTTAGGAACGGCTTATTGAGCCCAGATTTTGAGTCTGTACAACTGCCTACACTCTCCCTTCCGCCTTGTCTGTGCTGACATCGGAGGGAGGAAGAGGAAGTGAGACCGTCGGCTGACCAATGGGGCATTACTATATTGCCAGCAATACAGTCCTCAAAGTGCTCTCTTCTCTCCTAAATTCCCAAACAGTAGTGAGAGGACACTCTTTTTGGTTCGGCTAGAAAATAATCCACCAGGTAGGTCAAATCCAGTTGAATCAACTCTTGGTCCTAGGAGAGCAGCTCCAGCACGAGGAGGAGGAGGAGGAGGAACCCAGCTGAGAATCCTCACAGGGTAGCTCACCCAGAAAGGCTGGTTTAAGGCTCCAGGTTCCTTATGGGTCCCAGACAGCCACCGCCAATGACAGTGATTATCGCAACTTCACACCTGCGTATCATTTGTGTGACTCTGTCAGACAAGGTGGTTTAGCTTCCTTCCCCCCCGGCTCTCCAGCCTGCTTCCAGAAACCCATCGAGGAACAGAGCAGAACAAAGGCCTTTTTAGGAACACCATCTATCTTTTTCCAGGACTCATGATGGTTTCAGAGCTGGGGTGGGAGGAGTATAGGTAGTAAGTTGTTTTTTTTTTTTTTCCTGCTAGGTCTACCTAGGGGGAAAGATGCACAGAGATGCAGACTCAGAAACAGAAGGCCATCCCACAGCGGCATTCTTCCCACGGCCCTGCCCTGGCTTTGGGTCCAGCTCTCATCCACCCTCCCCATTTGCCTGGGACTGCACTGTATCCTCTCCTTCATGCTCTCCTGGCCTTCACTCAGGCCATCGTCGGGGTATTTTGTTCTCCCAGTTTCAAAGCTGGTATGGACACACGCTCCTGAGGAGGATGACTGCCTTCCAGGAGAGTAGGGAAAAACCCTATTACATTCTGACCCATTGTTCGTTTATCTGAATTGTTTTGTTTTGTTTTTCTCAACTGCCAGCATTGTCTGTCCTTTTCTTATATGCTGGTTTAATAGGCTTCTGTTGAAAAGGATTTTGTTCTAATATGATCCCAAACAATGGAATAGAGTCAACAAACGCATTGTGTACGATCTATTCATAGCTCTCTTTGGAAGAATCCATGCCAGTTTGGTGTGTGTGTGTTCATGTGACTTAGCAAAGGAGACCAAAGGGACTTGGGAATCAGCTAAAGCCAAGAGCTCCTAAGGCAGGTTCTTCAGTTACCTGACTTATGTTAATGGTAAATGGCAGCCCAAGGTGGGGGGCGTCTCACTACAGCCACAGGACTGGCCAGCCTTAGGCTACTTAACCCATTAGGGTGCTAAGCTTTGCTCCACTGTCACCAAGTTTAAAATATATTTAAATATCTGATAGTCACTCTAAATTACTCTTCCTTTTCTAAATTTTCTTTGATATCTTTATCTATTGATTCTACCAAATACACTTGAAAATAATTTTGTTCCCTCTCTCTCCAGGGTATTTGCTGATCGTAAAGGGGAAAAACTCCCCACACCTTTAAATTAGAAAGATTTGGTGGGCACCATTTATCCATCCGCTAAATTATAGGCTAGCCTGAATTGTATGCCTCCACACATGATGCAATTTGGAACACATCACATGACCTAGGGAAGTGCTCTTGTTAAAAATGTTTATTCTGGGGGTGCTTGGGTGGCTCAGTCTGTTAAGGGGACGACTCTTGATTTAGGCTAGAGAGAGAGACTAGAGAGCTATAATAACCAAATGTAACTTGTGACCGGTCATTCGATTCTGATTTGAAGGGAATAAAGCAGCAATAAGTGACATATTCTCAGGACAATTAAGAAATTTAAAAATGAAATAGATACTAGGAAATCATCGTTAATTTTCTCAGTCATGCTCACGTTATTGTGACTATATTGGAAAATATATTTTGAGGACATGGATATCAAAGTATTTAGGGTGAAGCGTGATGACATCTGCAACTTGGTTTCATATGATTCAGCAACAATAAAAAACACAGTATAAATAATTGTGTATATATATGGTATGTGTATATAAATATAGTGTGTGCATATATGTTTATATACATGTATAATCATACATATAAACATGCATGAATAGATAAATATAACAATTATCAAATCTAAATGGTGGATATATTGGTGTTCTTTCTACTATTTTTTCCAACTTTTATGTTTGTTTAAAAAGTTTTCATAAGAAAAAATTGAGGAGGGGACGTAAAATCATTGAGATTTTGATTTGAATTGCAACATACTGAAAACAGTATGTTAATTTGGGAATAATTAACATGTTTATAAAATTTAGTATTCCTTTTCAGGAACATTCTATTTCTCCATTTATTCAGGTCTTCTTTCATATCTCTCAATAAATTACTTTTAGCTTTTTTTTTATGGAGGTTGTTGTATTCATAAGCTTGATAGTAATGACAAATGAAAGTCATTTACTTTGTAAACATGAACTGTGGCTTTTGTTCAGTCGCTTACAGTTGCATCTCAGAAACTGAAGCTAAAGGGAAATTCCGAAGTCTATCTTGTGACTAACATGCTGCATTTATGGTGTCCATCAAAACTACCTTACATGTTTGATGGGATGCGGAAAAGAATGGAAGAGAATCAGGTTCCCAAATGCCACATGGCTTTGGTCTTCCAAGCACATATTTTCTTGGGAACTTGGTATCATGTTGTTACAGTAACCCACTTAACCCCCTGCCAGTTCTCTCAACTGTCTTGGGGTAGATCTGGGGTTTGACGGGAGGTGATCGAACCTATTACCTAGTCTCTCCTCCAGCTTCGGAACAAATTTTAAAAAGACTCAGGAAGCCAGACTTAGAGGTGATACAATAGCAGCTGTATTCGAGTATAGCTGGTGGCGTAAAGAATGTGACTTGACCCAAAGCCTGACCTTGAGCTTCCTATTCTCCCTGACAAATTCAGCAGTCACAAGTCGAAAAGCAGAGGACTCAGGGCTTTCCTTGCAGGGTGGGAAAGCCCTCTGTTGAGCTGACTGAGGGAAAGGAGAAGGTGGGGAGGGGACTTTCTCTGCGTGCTGGCAGATAAAGGAGGCTGAGCCATTATCCCACCATTCCTATGGGTCTCTCACTGTGGTGAGGAGCCAGTGAGAGGAAAAGCTACCCCCAGTTCTCCAAGAGGGCTGAGGGGCCGGGGGTGAATTCCTCAGAATCTGGAGAAGCCAGGAGTTACCACTCTACAGTCAAGATGGAGAGCACTGGACAAAAATGAAAAGACATCCCCCTCCAGTTTGAATTAGGTTTCACTCACATGCCTTCCTTCGTGGCTGACTGGTCCCCTGGCAGAGGAACTGTGGACCTCCATGGGAAGAAGTGCCTAAAGCAGGGGAAATATTTGGATGAGTCATGGATGAAGACTTAGCGTGGAACAGAAATAAAATCAAGCCATTTTTAATGTACCTGGCACCATTAGAAGGTTAATTATCTCCATTGTAGTCTCCATTGTATTAAAGGCTGCCTGTAAAGATAACACAGAAATAGAAGGATTCAGAAAAGCCTGGAAGCTCAGGTTTTCCTCAATCTCACTGAAAAGCTATCTGGCTGTTTCAGCTAAAATGTAATTAGATAGGTAATCATTGTGATGAAAGCCAGGCATGTAAAATGAATATCAAATGGACAGGATCATCAACTTAAAATAGCGTGAGAAAGCCAAATAGATTTTTATCCTGAAAAATTATCTACCCCCGCCTTCTCCCCCGCCCCCATTTTTATTTCGGGAAGAGGAGAGATGAGTATGGGGGAATAACACTTATAATAGAGGGGAAGGTTTTACCCAGCAGATTCGATTTAGCCTAAGGAACAACACAACTATGAAAACATAGTTTTAAGCTCTTAAAACCCTTAACAAAATCTTGGATGAAATGAATCAACAAACGATTCATCAAAGAACCCCATTTTTTCTAAGAGCCTGGAAGAATAAAAATTGTGAAGTTGAATCAGTTAGGGACTTTCAACATTCACCAAAGAAAAAAGATTTAAGCACATTCATAACAGTTCATGAGTGTAATTTAATAGTACAAGTATTGTGATGGTTAAATTTTATGTGTCAACTTGGCTAGGCCACAAGGTGCCTGGACATTTGGCTAAACATTATTCTGAGTATGTCTGTGCAGGTGTTTCTGGAGGAGATGGATATTTGAATTGGGAGACTGAGTAAAGCTGATGGTTCTCCCTGATGTGGGTGGGTCTCACCTAATCAGTTGAAGGCCTGAAGAAGACAAAAACGCTGACCCTCTTGTAAGGACGAGAATATTCCTCCTGCCTGGTGGTCTTGAATGGGGACATGGGTTTTCCCAGCCTTCAGACCTTCAGACTTGGACTAGAACTGTATTATCAGCTCTGCTGTATCTCCACCTTGCCAACTACAAATCTTGGGACTTGTCAGCCTCCATAATCCCATGAGTCAATTCCTTACAATAAATCTCTTTCTGTCTCTCTCTCTCTCTCCTCCCCCTCTCTCTCCATCTAGCTATCCAGCTATCATCTAGCTATGCGATTGGTTCTGTTTCTCTGGAGAACCTGACTAATACAGGTTTATATTGATATCTGTGTCCAGAACTCTACAGGCAAGTGACAGAAAACTGTACCTACATTGCCTTCCGTAAGTGGCCATTCTGTAGGTACATGGCTTGGTTTTAATTCTGGCTTTATACACTGGTTCAAATAATATCAGGATCAATTTTCCTGATCTCTCCATTTCTCAACTTTGCTTTCTCTGAGTAGACTCTACTCTCACACAGACCTTTCCCTATTAGTCACAAGATGGCTCTTCTAAATTCTTATCTGAGGTGGAAGTGGGATGGGAAGTAAGTTGCCTGTCATCTGGAGCAAAAGCTTCAAAGGTTTTGTTTTGTCTCAGTAGTTCTGGTTGGCCCACACGCATGTCTGTATGTGGCCAACCAAATGTAATACTGTTGGGGGACACCTGGCCCTGAGCATCTGTTATGTCCCTGCTGGGTGTGCCCAACCTGAGCCGCTCTGGAGCTAGTCACCTGGGCAACCGAGTAGGTCAAGGACCTATAGTTTGACTATCGTTTGCATGGGGGGAGTAAGGAGGAAAGACTGACTTGTTGCCGGCAACAGTGTTCTCTGCTGGTTCAGAATGTACTGGGCTCTGGGCTCTGAGTTTCTCTGCTGTAACACAACCCACTATTTGTGCAGATGTCATCTCTCCTTCTTTGCCACCCTGTGGAATTAGAGCTTGGAGACCAAAACACATATGCTGACACTTTAGCTACTGTTTTTGCTCTGAGTAATAGATGTTGTGTGTGTGTGTGTGTGTGTGTGTGTGTCTGTCTGTCTGTCTGTCTGTCAAAGAGTCTTATGTTCTCTGTAAGCATCCATGAAATAGTAGCAAGCTAATTTGCTTTCTTGCAAGTAGGATAAAATCTCAGAGCCTTTAAGGTTCTTGACAGATGTTCTTGACAGATGTGCTTATAAACCTCGAAAGCCCTGCTCCAGCGCATCTCCACCTGGGACACATTGACTGAGATGAGAAGGAGGACGTCTCCCAGAGGAAGAATGGGCACAGATAGGAGAAGATGGGCAAAAAAGATGGCAGGCAGGGCAAAAAATGGCCAACTGTGCCAACTTGCCCACGTGTGCCCTCCCTCCATGCTTCCACCTCTATCTAAGATGTGGTACGTCTTAACCCATTTCAACACTTGGGCAATTCCACATTCAGACCTCTTCCCTGGACCCAGGACCTCATGAAGACTTAACAGAATTCCACAGGACTCAGACAAAGGGCCAAGGATCCCGTGGCTGCCTGTCTCTCGAAGAAGGACGCCTATGAGAAAGGAGGGACAGAACTTAATTGCTTTCTGTCATTTTAAGGAGGAACTTTTTAAAATATAATTTCAAACACAGACAATAATAACAGAAATGAAGCTAGAAGGAAAAAATTTCACCCAACTCTGCCTCCTCCCAAAAAAACAAATTATGTTTATTTGACCCCCTTTCTAGTTCTTTTTCATATGCATACATATTGTTTATAAAATCATAGTAGAAAAACATAACACTGATATTCTTCATTCAGTGTGCCAGTCATTTCCCCATTTTGTTATTGTTTTCATTTCGATTACTGCAAACCATTTAATGCCAAAATATGAGTAGTTACATACAGCTGATATACCATTCCCTTTTAAATGAGTATTTCAATTATTTTCCGTTTTCTTCCTAAAATAACACAAGTAAATAATATTCATGTAAGTGTGCTTTCCGTACTTGGTTTTACTTGGTTCTCCCAGCAACTCAGCTTGGTTATTTATTCCCTGTTTACAGCTGAGGAAAGAGGGGCTCGAAGGCACTAAGTGGCCTGTTCTCAAATCTAGTGTCTGGTGACACAGGGTGATAGCTTGAGCCCAACATGGACAGCACTTCTAGATTCCATTTGCTTTGCATATGTTGGTGCTGACAGATTTTTACCTTTAGAACCTAACTGCCCAAAAACTTCCACCAATGACAGAAGCATAGGTGTCGATAGAGAGAGCTCTTTGGCTTTCTGGGTAAAGGACCTTCACAGCTCCCTGGTAATTTGAAAATTCTGGAGAAGGCTTTTGTGCCCCCTAAATATCTCAACCACTGGGGCCTGTAATGCATCTACTAGAAAAGCATTTCTCTGAGTTTTGGTGACCTTTTGGTCTTTTAAGAGGTCCTTATGAAAATCTCCCAAACATTGAGAGGGATGACTGTATAAACAAGGGTTCGCTAACCCCAGTAAGAGATTGTTTTTCAACCCTTGATGTTAGCAGACTGTCATAGACATCTGTTGTTTTCTTAGCTCTGCACTCTACCCCCACTCTCATTTAACTGAATTGCAACTTCCTCCCAGTGACATGGGAGCAATCATGTTAGAATAATGTGATCATTGGTGGTGATCATTCCAGTGTCAGAATTGAGTAAATCGGGTCCTTCCCTGCGATTTTGGAATTGCAGAGAGGAAGAGTTCTCTCTCTCTCTCTCTCTCTCTCTTTAAAGGCTAATTTCACAATCTACACTGAAGGCAAAAGCAGAAACTCTCTGCCCAAAGACTTGTGAAGACAGGAATTGAGCCCCGTTCTAAGAAACCTGTAGAGGCACAAATTGAGAACATTTTGCATTCTGTGGAGGGGTTAAATGTTAGCAATCACTCACACGTCCTCATAGCTTGTGTAGATGCAGTTCATCACTTATTTAGTAAACACCGATTGAGAACCTGCTGTACACGGCCCTAGAGACACAGAGATGCAATCAGTCCTGTCCTCAAGCAGTTCTCAGGCTGGTGAGAGAGCCAGAAAAGCAAATAAATTATTTCAAAACATGTGTTCAGCATTCTACATTAGGTTCTGTAACCAAGGAAGGAATCTGTAACCATGGTCATGGAAGAAGGGGAAACCAGCAGGGGGTCAGGTGACCTTTGGGGGGGGTTGCCTTTTGAGTGGTAGTCCTTGATCCACAAGTGGGAATTGTCCCATGGAAAGATATTGAGCATATAGTGTATGAGTTTGGGCAAGTACGATGCTGTGTGTGAGGAGAATAGGGTGTGCATATGTAGGGAGTGTTTGGTGGAAAGGCTTGCAATCCGTGAGGTTGCACCTCAGGGTTCATGGTGGGAAAATTAGCACAGGGCACAAAAAGACAAGGAAGGGCCAACCTGGGATGGACCTTGTGCTCTGGGCTAGTAGATTCTATCCTGTTTGGGAGGGTGATCATTTTGAAAGCAGGTGAAGAATGAGGGGTTAAGCCCATAGGCTCTGG
The DNA here is from genome assembly GCF_004348235.1 of Phoca vitulina. NCBI lineage: Eukaryota > Metazoa > Chordata > Mammalia > Carnivora > Phocidae > Phoca > Phoca vitulina. The sequence goes on along the minus strand of NW_022589708.1, from coordinate 56,110,790 downwards.
AACCCCAGCTCTGATGCCCAATAGCCATGTGACTTTGACCAAAGTGATGATCCTCTATAAGCTGCTACTTCTTATGTACAAACTGGTACTCTTAATGGCATATATCAAAAAGGCTTCTGGAGAGGTGGGCCTGGCTGGCTCAGTCAGAAGAGCATGTGACTCTTAATCACAGGGTCGTGAGTTCAAGTCCCATGTTGGGTGTAGAGATTACTAAAAATAAATGAATAAATAAAAACTGTAAAAAAAGACAGCTTCTTAAGAGAATTAAATGCATCATGTCTTTAAAGCACTTAGCATAGTCTGGCAAATGTAATGATAGCTTAATACAAAGTGGATACTATTAGGAATTTGAGTAGCAGTAGATTGAAAGCTCCAGCAGGAAGTAAAGAAGCTCAGATTGTATCTAGAATCTCCCAAGGAGGAAAAAACTATCATCTCTCTTGGAGAGAAATCTTGACGATCTTGCTCACTGGAGACTACTTCAAGTACTCATTACTAATGATCTGGGAAATGTGTTTCCAAGTAGCTGGGTAAGAGAAAACAATTAGGAAAAACAGTGAAATAATTTTCATTGATTAGTCTACATAAAGTACAGGATATAAAATGAAACACATTTGAAAGTTGCTAAGAGAATAAATCTTAAAGGTTCTCATTATAAGAAAAAAATTTTCGTAATTATGTATAGTGATGGATGTTAACTAGACTTGTGGTGATCATTTTGTAATATATACAAATGAGATCATGACATTGTACACCTGAAACTAATACAATGTTACATGTCAATTACACCTCAATGAAAAATAAAATAAAATAAAACCAAAGGCAGGGTAAAGAAGGTTAAAATATGTCTTGTTTACACTGGTTTGAGCTTCATTACATGGGGGACATAGGGGAAAACCAAGATTTTCTTTTTTCCCTGGTAACTCAACAGAAGAACGTGTTGGCCTTTGACGCAGATGTGTTTAGCTGATTAAAGAGTTTGCAAAATGTGGGGGAACCTTTTCCTCTTTGTTAGATTGGCAAGCAACATGGAAAGAAGATTTGTGCACTGGAAAATATTGTGGGGAACTTTTGTTGTGGGATACCTTTTGGAGGCTGAAATATTAAAATCTAATCACTACTAAGCATAATGTCTTCGGGATGCCAAAACATCTAGCACGTGTTGATTGATTAGACGGCAATGAAATATTTGGCCAATGAATCAAAGTTTTGTTCTACGTGATGCCAAACATCTGGATATTTGGAAGCAGCTGTTTGGCATCCTGTGGACCAAACAGAAGCATCATTATACTCCTGCACAATGGGGAAGGCCCTAGATTGCCTTCTGTCTGATCTGCTCCTGTTCCTAAGATCCAGTCTCAGGAACAATGTTGACCAAGGAGGGCCAGTACTAGTTTGGACCAAGGTCAAGTGGTAAAGTTGATGGAGACAGAAATTTCTCATTGGGATTCAGATCTAAGGAGTAGGCATGGGACAGGTTTATTAGGAGGATTGAACCTCCTCATTGCAATAGTTCAGGAGGCCATGGTACACTGGAACAAGACAGGAAGTAGTGTAGAAACCAGGGCCTGGGTGATTTCTCCTGATGGTCTAGACAAAGGCACTTTGAGAAGGAGTCTGCCTCAAGAGCTAATTGATTGACTGAGTTTTCATGTTTCACTGAGCCGATGGCATGGTATGATGGAAGGAGCCCAGGATCAAGAGTTAAAGGAACTGGACTCTGTTTCTGGCTCCACCATCAGGCTGCACATACGAACATGTGCAAACTCTCTGAAACTCAGCTTTCTATCAGGTAAAATAAAGATGATACTGACTGTCTCACAGGACTGTTGAAAAGTTCACTGACATGCTTTGTAAACGGTAAAGTGGTATAAAATGTAAATTATCATTAATAGATTTTTCATTCCCATCTTTTGATCTCATGCAAAATTTAAAATAGCTAAAATTATGGGGGAGGTGGCTATAGGTAAGGATATTTCAGAGAGTCCTGGTGGGAATGGGTTGTTCTGAAAGGTGCTGGGAGACCTTAGAGGAGAAAAGCTTGGGGTTTGGGGGAAAACAGACCTGGGTTTGAACTCCTGCATCAGTGCAGTCTAGTTGTGTATCCTTGGGCAAGTTTCTTCTCTTGCTTTGGTTTCCTGATTTGTGAAGTGGGGCAAAGAGTAGTAGCTACCTTAGAGAACTGTGAGCGGTGAATGAGATAATGTGGCAAAGCCCCATCCCTGGCTCGAAGCACATACTAAGATGCTGTGGGTATTAGTTTAGAGAGCTTCCTATCACTGAAAGCAGACAAGCAAAAGCAGAACCCCAGGGCGCCTGGGTGGCTCAGTCGTTAAGCGTCTGCCTTCGGCTCAGGTCATGATCCCAGGGTCCTGGGATCAAGTCCCACATCGGGCTCCCTCCTCGAGGGGAAGCCTGCTTCTCCCTCTCCCACTCCCGCTGCTTGTGTTCCTGCTCTCGCTATCTCTGTCTCTGTCAAATAAATAAATAAAATCTTAAAAAAAAAAAAAGTAGAACCCCAATCTCGTCAAGGTGTTGATGGTGTGTAAGGAGGTTGGGCGAAATGACTTCTAAACCTCCCTTCAAATTCAAACTTTCGATGAGTTTCTGACATAAAAATACAAAATTGTGGGAAAGAAACCAGAAATGAATTTGATCCTTGGAAAAGATCCTTTGGCTTACATGCAGAATGAGAAGCTACATATGAGTCAACATCAGAAACTGTTCTCCAAAGCTTTTTGCTGGCCCTGAATCCAGCCTCTCATCTAGTGAAGCCCAACACAAACAACTAGTGAGCTTGTTCACAACGTCCTGTGCTTTGAAGTGTCAGAGTTTCAACTTCTCCCGCTCTTGTTGGGTTGACCCCAGTACAAGATAAGGGAACAGAGGATCGTGTTGGCAAGTTAAAGAATGAAAACAGTAACAGCAACTTCTCAGTGTAACTGTGCCATTAGTCCTAACTCAGGTTGTAATTGCTGGCTGAACAGATAAGGTACTTCGGGGCAGAGCTATCTATGCTTCTCACTGTGCAAACAAAACACTATTCTTCTCGTTAAACTCATCTTTTAGGAGGGAGGAAGGACCGTCCAGCTTTGGACGCTGAGCCCTTGTTGGAAAATCTGTGTTGTAGAGAGAAAAATTCTCCTTAGCAAATGCAAATTCCTCTTTGTCAGGGGTAAAGTTAACTGTGAAAACCTCAATAAACACCAGCAACTTTTAAATATTTTTCTTCATGTATTCTTGACTTCGTTCCTTCTCTCATTCTAGTGCTAACTACTTGCTCAGCACATTGTCAAGCCTTCCGCATGTTCTGCCAGACATTCTCCACTGGCTGTCCCAGACCCAGTTGTCCACCCTGCCCTGGGACCCCAGGAAGCTCACCTTGAATGGACGGTGTCACTCAGGCTCCACTGACTTCTGGTTTGTATTTGAGTTTGGCCACAGGGGAGGCAACAGCAAGAGTTAGGGGGGCAGGAAGAGAGAGGGTTTAGGTTACTTATTCCTACCCCAGCCCCCATCTCACATTCCCTCCCTGAGTTTTAGGTACTGAAAATCCAGGACCTGGATTGAGCTGTTGGTACCCCTGACGTGCCTCACCATCCCTTGTGCTTTCTCTTGACCTTGCTCCTGGTTTTGTAAATAATCCATTAAACAGTGGCCCTTCAGAGTATGCTGTATGTTTTTTGCTGTGACTCTAATATATACATGCTTACTTCCAATGGGCCATAACCAGAAAGGACATAGTCGCTTTGAGGCCAAGCCGGTAGAGAGCCAGTGCGAATCCTCCCTTCATCAGGAAGCAAAGACCTCCAAGATGTCAGAGCTGCTGTTTGGAAATAGCCCAGGATCTTGAGCACCCTTGGAGGAAAGCCACCTGCCTCACCTCAGACTGTGACATGAGCAAGAGGTAAACTTTTGTGAGGTGAAGCCACTGAAATATTGGGGTTTATTTGTTACTGCAGCAGAACCTAGCATATCCTGACTAATCCTCTTATTTAATTTAACCCTTATCCCCCATCCTATTAAGTAGATATTAATGTTAATCCTCATTTTATAGATAAGAAAACTGATGCAAAGTGCTTAAGTAACTTGCAACAATACCACGAGCAGCAGAACCAGATCTTTCGGACTCCAAAGCCTAGCTTCTACCAGAGCATGGCATAGTTTCCCCCTAAACCATACTCCTTTGTGTGGGATCAGGGGACTGTCTTCTTGCCATGTGTGGGAGGATGAACTTTCTGTCAGTGAGTCTTGCAAATGAAATGGTATAAGCCCAGGACAGGTCTGCTGGCCAGGCAGATAGTATATCCAGCAGAGGTTGAGGGAACTTTCCTGAAGCTGATGAAAGATGGGTAGAGAGCCCCTCAATACCCTTGCTCACCTTCCCTACATGGAAAAGAGGGATTTAGGATTTTTTTTTCTTGTTGAGGCTTATAACATTATTCCTGTGGAAGTATCACATTTTCCCGTTCTTCTCTAGAATGAAAATGATAGCTCTTTCTTTATTATGCCCATTTTTAGCAATTTATGTATTTTTTTCAGATTTTATTTATTTGAGAGAGAGAGAGTGAGAGAGAGAGTGCAACAGGAGGAGGAGAGGGAGAGAGACAAGCAGACTCCTTGCTGAGTGTGGAGCCCAATGTGGGGCTCGATCCTAGGACTTTGAGATCATGACCTGAGCTGAAATCAAGAATCAGTCACTTAACCGACTGAGCCACTTAGGCGCTCCAGCAACTTATTTTTAAAATATGATTCTTCCAGGCCCCCGAGTGGCTCAGTCGTTTAGGCGTCTGCCTTCAGCTCAGATCATGATCCAGGGTCCTGGGATCAAGCCCCGAGTTGGGCTCCCTGTTCCTTGGGGAGCCTTCCCCTCTCCCTCTGCCTGCTGCCCCACCCCCCCGCTTGTGTGCTCTCTCTCTCTCTCTTTCTGTCAAATGGATAAATAAAATCTTTAAAAATAAATAAATAAAATATGATTCTTCACTGACCTCTACCTCTGAAACCAACATTATATATTAATTAATTGAATTTCAATTTTTAAAAAATCACTAGCATGAAAATAAAAATAAAATAAAATGTGATTCTTAATGTACATAAAGCCACTGATTGTGCAAACTTAAAAATGGTTAAAATGGTGACAGATGGTAGCTACCCCAGTGGTGAGCACAGCATAACATATAGAGTTGTTGAATCACCATGTTCTACACCTGAAACTAATGTAATGTGTGTCGACCATACCTCAATAACAAATTTTTTAATACTAATGAAGTAAAGGATAAAATAGCACCCCAAAAAAATGGTTCCAATTGGAAGATTTATGTTATATAGGTTTGGCCACAATAGAAAAAAAAAAAAAAACTGTCTTAAAAATATGATTCTTCATTTTCGATTGCTTAAAGTACAAGGCTGCATCTTTGCCATGGATTGTTTGCTTTTGAAATGCATGTCCAGCACATTTCCACAGTGTCATTATCAGCTGGAGGAAACAGGCTTTGTCGCCGGCAGGAAGAAATCATTGACTCTAGGTCAGAGCTGTCCCTTGCAGTCAACAGTGATGACTGTTTCTTCTGTTACCAAAGGAAATTCAGCAACACAGTGACTTCTGAAATTTTGTGCATAGGAAGGAAAAGCCAAAGGAGCACTTGGTGGCCCAAGCCGGAAATGTGACCTATTGAGCTTTTCTGAGGCAATGAGGTCAGAGAAATCCTTTACCCTCCTAAGCTGGATGTGCTAAGCCTCAGCAGTTTGCTTTCTGTGGCTCTGTTGAGGACGAACTCAAAGGTAAAATTTCAATCCCAATGTCCTGTGTGCTTTCCTATAATCAGTTTTCCCGCTTTCCTTCACTGCGTTTTCGATGCATCTGGAGGAGGTCCGAGCTCGTGGAAACCACTTTCCTATTTGCATTTTCCTAGACGTGACAGTGTTCCTTGGAAAAGAAAGCAGGAATTTCCTCGGAAAAGCCAGCAGTGTTATTTAGAACTGTGATTGAGCCTGTACATTTTTGCCCAGAGTCTTTAAAGAATTAACTTGTTGGGTAAAGTGGGAGTTTGGGGTCAGATTCTCTGTGTAGTGGTTGGAGCCAAAATAGGCAGGGGTGGGTCCCACACCTATTGCTTGCTTTCTATTGGGCTGACCTCGCCCTGGTAGTCAGGGTGTACAGCAAACCCTTTCAAGAGTGGCCTTTCCCCCCTTCTCTGTCCTTAGGGATGGCATGTTTTAAAATAGCCACACATTTCTATAAAAAGGATGAGAATTCTCAATCCACTCTGAATCTCTCACTGCAGGGGCTGGTGAGCTGTTTATTTTCTACTAACCAATCTCGCTCTTTCCTGTCCTGCCCTGTTCCCCGGGAACCTGGCTCCCACTGGATTGGATCACGGGGCTCCCTTACCCTCCCTTTTCTAGTTGGATTTGGCCAACCCTACTCACCATTGAGGGGAGAACAAGTCAAGGTATTTCTCCCCTGCCTCCTTCTTCCCTGCTTTAGCACTGTGTCTCTGGCTCTGGCCAAGGTCTTCCCCTAAGGTGGCTTCTCAGCCTGAGGAGTGGCCGCCTTGATGGCCCCTGGTTCCTGCAGGTTCCCATCACGTCGAGCCGGGGTGGGGGGGGGGAGGAAGGGGGCAAAGGCTTCCTGCTGTGCTGTGTCTATCTGCCTGTAGCTGTTTGTTGGGTTTGTTGGGGCTCTGAAGCCTGCTCATACCCGTGCAAACATCCTGTCCTGAAAGACTCGTAATCACCAGCAAAGCATGCCTTCTGCGGCCTGCAGAGGACTTGTCTGAGGGCTTCTTAGTTCCAAGAGCCTTTGCCATTTGGGTTGAAAGCCTTATTGCCTTGCAGCTGAAACTGCATCACTTGGAGGCTGTCGAGCCTTGAGCCAGTTTTAATGTTTCAATATTGACAGTGCTATGGTTTGCGGTAATGAGCTTTTACTCTGAGAGAGATTATTTTTGGTAGCCCTCGCTGCCCAAAGTGTGGCCCACAAACCAGCAGCCTTGGCATCACCTGGGAACTTGTTAAAATGTTGAAACTTGGGGCGCCTGGCTGGCTCAGTCAGTTAAGCGTCTGCCTTCAGCTCAGGTCATGATCCCGGGGTCCTGGGATCGAGTCCCGCATCGGGCTCCCTGCTCAGTAGAGAGCCTGCTTCTCCCTCTGCCTGCCGCTCCCCCTGCTTGTGTGCTCTCTCTCTCTCTCTCTGTCAAACAAACAAACAAATAAATAAATAAATAAATAAAATTTAAAAAGAAATGTTGAAACTCAGGCTCTACCCCAGACCCCCTGAAACAGAGTCTGCATTTTAACAAGATTTTAGACAATTGGGGGTTTTGAGAAGCACTCCTGTAACCCACAGATCATCAAGATCAGTGTATATTACTCCATGGGCAGAGCCTAGTTCAAAAGGATGGTTAAGGCAGGACGGAGGGTCAGCGTTGTGAAATATTTACTGATGGTTCTTTATGTACCAGGCTGATGAGAGCAGAGGAAATTTGTATTATATCCCCTTTTAACACTCCTTCCTCTCAGATATCTCATGAGATCCTGTTCTATTTTGCTTCTTCAGCCTAGCTCTAAAGAAGCTGGTAAAGTCATTCATGCTACAGTAAATTAATGGGAAGATCCATTTTCTTTTTTTTTTTTTAAAGATTTTTTATTTATTTATTTGAGAGAGAGAATGAGAGAGAGCAAGCACATGGGAGGGGGGAGGGTCAGAGGGAGAAGCAGACTCCCTGCCGAGCAGGGAGCCCGATGCGGGACTCGATCCAGGGACTCCAGGATCATGACCTGAGCCGAAGGCAGTCGCTTAACCAACTGAGCCACCCAGGCGCCCTGGGAAGATCCATTTTCATTCAGTCGAAACCAAACATTCTTGAAGTGCCTGCTAGGCACCAGAGAGCGCTCTACAGGAAGAAATGGTGAGCTAGCCAAGGAAGAAGAGAGGGTGGGGAGAGGAGGGGGGATATCCTTTGGGGAGAAATTCACCACAAGTTAGGAACTAGACACCCGGGCACCAGGGTTGGGGTGGGGGATGGGTTGGAAGGAGAGTGTGGAAATGGGATGGTTTCTGCATTTGTAGCCTGTGTGGTTGGGGCTGTGGGAGGTGCTAACACCAAGATGAAGAAGGGAAGACAGCAGGAGAAGGAGCGAGTTGAGGGAGGAGGAGAATATCTTGTAGGCAGTTAGCTATATCAGTCTTTAGGAAATCAATTTAAAAAAAAGGAAGAGCTAACCAGTAAACATAATGATTGACAGGGAGATGCAGTGGAGGAGTAAGCCCTTTGTTTTTCTAAGTTCAAGGGCAGAATAAAGGAAAACACCCTTCTAACCACCTGCAAGCTCAAGAAGGGTCAGGTCAGCTGTGCTCACTGTCTTTCCTCCTGGGAGCAGGGCTCGGGCACTCCATCCTGTCCCCACTACACTAGACCACGTGCTCCTGCCACACCACTTCGAGAGGCTCCTCACCCCCGGCCGGGATGAGGAGTGGGATGTGGTTGCCCAGGCCCCATTCCTTGCTGTTCCTGGATCCAGGATAGGAGCCTTTGGTTTTGGAGCTTTCACGCCAATCCCTACAGGAAATAGGAGAAAAGAAGTTGGAGCAAGGATAAAAAAGTGGTTTCTTGTGTAGTATTTTTACTGGGAGTAAATAGATTTTCTAAACGATTCAGCTTGGTGCTTTTCCTGCACACCAAAAGTGCCCTCTTGGGAATTAAACGGGAAGGGAAACTTAGTGGCTGACTCTTTTGAGAGTAAAAACAAAGGGAATCTTAATAATGAAAACGATGTTATGCATTTTCTTCCTGGATTAATAGATGGCTCTGTTTTTTTTTTTTCTTTCTTTTAACTTTGTTTTGTTTTTGTGTTTTGTTTTGTTTTGCTTCTTTATTCTTATTTGCCCTTCTCTTGGGACCAGATCTTGACTCTGCACAAAATCCTTTGTATTTATACTGCAGCCTGTGAGGTCTCCTCATTGCTCCGGAGAATGAAATCAGATACTCCAACTGTAGGTATTGTGAACACGAGCCTACACAACTCAAATGAGTTCCAAATGCTGCCCTGTGCAAGATAAATAACAATCCCTTGCACTAAACTGGATATAGGATCTATGTAATATTTTATGCTGAGAAATACATTGTCACGAACCTGGCAAATACCTTGTAGTTTCTCAATTATTTTCTCAAATGATATCCATATTCATTTTTCTCCTCTTTGACAAAGAAAAAAACACTTGACCATCACTTCTGTAGTACTCAGCCTTAGTCTTCCTTAGAAGGTCTTGTGCAGCACAGAATAATCCCGACATTTTTTTCAGTGAAACTCAGTAATAAAAGGACTAATCTGAAGAGTTCCATTCAAGTAGCCATCTTCTACCCTCAGTTATTAGAGTAACTCAGGCAAGAGTCATTTCTTCAGAATTTATCAGAATAGTTCTTGTAATGTGGTGATAGTTTCTTGGGAAGATTTCTGGGAAAATCCGTTGGCTTTTCCAAATTAGAAGCAAGCATTGCCTTTTACACTGGCTTGCTAGAAATAACTGGTGGACTTCCTCATAATAGAAAAAATCATCAGTGCAATTTCTTTACATGCATTCACTGAATAACATTCCTTGACACCCCTGATGAAGACATATTTTGTTGGATTTGGAGAGATCCCTACCCTTGGGAAATGCACATTCTTGGCAGGAGACAGATACGTAGTGATGTTAACAATGTGGAAAGTGATGCAATAGAATTATGTTTAAAAGGTCATAGGGGCATGGAATAGAGAAAGTTCTAATTTTGTAGGGAGGAGAGGGGATGGGTGAATAGCTTCATAGTAGAGGTGACATTGAACAGGGTCTTGAAGAACAGGTAGGAGAAATGCAGGTAACATGGGCTCCCGGAGCATAGTGAGAAAGGCACAGGTTTAAGGTACATGTGTGTTTAGGAGTTGGGGTGTTTGTTGGGATAGGTCCAGACTGACTGGCTGATGAGCCAGGCCTGGAAGTTTACATGTTATCCTACAGGTGGTGATGAGCTGCTGAGAGGGTTTTAATTAGGTATCTTTGCTTTCTTTTTCTTCAAGAAAATATCCATATCCTCTGTTATTAAGAATTTAAATAAAATCCCCATGGGATCTTATTCCCTAAGGTTCACTTTCACCTTTTAATGGGTCCCTAGTAGTCAGTTCCAGTATTACTCTGGTTTCAAAGAGATCTCTGGACCAAGCTGGACAGAGGGCTCTTCCAACAATTCAGTGATACCTCAAGATCTGACAAAGACATTGAACAAGATTTTATTAAACCCTGGCATTACAAAAATAAACAGAGTAGGATTATACAATTTATAAAAGGTGACTTACTCTCAGGATGTGAAGGTCTGGTCCCATCCAGTTCCGGATCTGCCCTTATTCCTTGTGTATGTGAAGCTTCCACACGCCTGTATGTGGATGTGCTTACATGAGTAGGGCGGGGATGGGTGGGATACTCCCTGGACAACTACCATCCAGGAGTACATGCCTAGACCTCTAACCTCCTCAAAGCTTACCAGCCCTTCTCAACAACACTTCCCCCAAAACATTCATCTTTAATGCCCTAAGGCACTCAACGCATTTTTAACAGATCGACTTCTCTACTGTGCATCTAGAATGGAACTAGCTATGGACTTGGGAGAGCTGGGTAGGTAGGGCTTAATTCTCTGTACTCTTCTAGTTAAGAAAGACTGGACAAAGGCCCAGCTCCCTCACCTGCCCACTTTGGGCTCATCTTTCAGGTTCAAGTGTCCATGCTAATCAATTCTAGGAAGCTCCCAATTCCTGACGTCGGGAATGTGACCTCGCACTGACAGTCCCAGAAAGATTCTCTTGGATAATCTGGTGGTAGCAAGAAAAACGGATTGCGGAGAAGGGAGCCTAGAGGCAGGAAGAAAAGTGAAGAGGGTACTACAAAGGCTCAGGAGGTGGATGTGCTGTCTTTGTGTAGCCCCCAACAAAAGGACAGGCCCCATTAACAGTGTTTGTGCAACTCTGCTCCCAGCCAGAAGGGACTGTTTTAAGGGAAGACAGCTCACTCGATCAGATTCTCTCACCTGAGAATTTGAAGCTTGGAAAAGAGACACAAAAACTGAGGGTTTGTTTTTTTTTTTTTAATTTTAGGTAGTTAACATACAGTGCAATATTGGTTTCTGGCGTAGAATTCAGTGATTCATCACTTACATACAACACAGTGCTCATTAAAACAAGTGCCCTCTTTAATACCCATCACCCATCTAGCCTATCCCCCACCCACCTCCCTCCAGCAATCCTCAGTTTATTCTCTATCATTAAGAGTCTCTTATGGTTTGCTTCCCTCTCTCCTTGTTTTTCTTTTCCCCTTCCCCATATGTTCACCTGTTTTGTTTCTTAAATTCCACATATGAGTGAGACCATCTTTCTTTGACTTACTTCACTTAGCATAATACACTCTAGCTCCATTCCTTTCATTGCAAATATCAAGATTTCATTCTTTTTGATGGCTGAGTAAAATTCCATTATATATATATATATATACCACATCTTCTTTATCCATTCATGTCGATGGACATTTGGGCTCTCTCCATAGTTTGGCTATTGCTGATAATGCTGCTATAAACATCGAGGTGCATGTATCCCTTGAAATCTGTATTTTTGTATCCTCTGGTTAAATACCTAGTAGTGCAATTGCTGGATCGTAGGGTAGTTCTATGTTTAACTTCTCGAGAAACCTCCATACTGTTCTCCAGAGTGGCTGCACCAGTTTGCATTCCCACCAACAGAGGGATGGGAATGCAAGAGGGCTCCCCTTTCTCCGTGTCCTCGCCAACACCTGTTGTTTCTTGCATTGCTAATTTTAGACATCCTAACAGGTGTGAGATGGTATCTCATCGTGATTTTGATTTGTATTTCCCTGATGATGAGTGATGTTGAGCATCTTCTCATGTGTCTATTAGCCATCTGGATGTCTTTTTTGGATAGTGTCTATTCATGTCTTCTGCTCATCTCTTAAGTGGGTTGTTTTTTAGGTATTGAGTTTGATCATTTTTTTGTAGATTTTGGATACTAACCCTTTATCAGATATGTTGTTTACAAATATCTTCTCCCATTCTGTAGGCTGCCTTTTAGTTTTGTTGATTATTTGTTTTACTGTACAGTTTTGTTTTTGTTTCCTTTGCCTGTGGTGACGTGTCTAGTAAAAAGTTGCTACAGCCAAGGTCAAAGAGGTTTATTTTGAGCTGATTGAATAAGGCAGGGCTTTAGAGAGATGGACTGTTAATGGTTTCTTTTTGGAGTGATGGATATATTCTAAAATTGATTGTGGCAATGGTTGCATATAACTGTGAATATATTAAAAACCATTGCACTGGTTTACGTGGGTGAATTTTATGAAATGTGACTTATATCTCAAAAAAACTTATTTTAAAATATGGAGAAGTAGATATCCAAATGCTTTTCTGAACGCCTCAGCAGGTTTGGCGTTCAGCAGGGACTCTGCTGGTATCCAAGGCTCAGGCTCACATGTTTAAGGACCTGGGATGTGGCAACAGCCACGATACTGCAGTCCTACAAGGCGCCACCAGGATTGCTTTAGCAGCATTTTTGCATCCAGCTGTGCTTGTCCTGATCCCAGGGCCCCAGATCGCCAGAGAGTAGATTCACTTGGGCTCTGAACCTGAGCCCCAGGTGCTAAGAGAATTCCATGATTCAGCATCTGGTGATGTTTCCTTTGGCCTTTGACCTCAGCAGCTGGAGCCTAATACTTTTTGTGCAGAAAATAAATCAGTGCACTCTAGCTTTGCTATGATGATCGGGACAGGACAACATTGCCATCTGAGGCCAGTGCTATCTGCCATTAATCAGAATAATTCAGAATACCCAAGATAGAGCTCTGTAGGGCCTACACTGTCAAATTAATGAATGGGAGGAAGAAAAATCATGTTTCCAGACCTGGAGTAAGTAGTTTGAAAACTCAGTCATGCCATTCGGACCATGTAATTCCCCATTAATATTCTAAAGGAGGGATCTCCAAAATGGAATGTGCTCACCCCAAAGAGGACCAAGATAATCTACTGGGATGCAACAGCATCATATTAGAATTTCTATCTATTCTTTGCTTCATCCTTTTAAGTTTCTATCTTTCTGGGTTTTGATATACATAATATTTTAGGAAAGTTGTGCATGCATATTACTTATAAATAAATTAATGTAAGTGAAGATGCTCAAAAATTATTGATAGTTTTATGCAACTTTGAAAAATTGTTCAGGGAATTCTGTTCTAAAGGATGTTTTGGTTTATTGCTAGATGGGGTAGGGGAATGAAGACTGTCTTAAATGACACATTAATTTACATTTGAGACCTATCCCAAAAAAGAAAAACTAGAATACCTATTTGCAAAGATTTATTTTATTTTTTTTAAAGACTTTACCCATTTATTTGTCAGAGAGAGAGAGACGGAACACAAGCAGGGGGAGTGGGAGAGGGAGAAGCAGGCTCCTCACCGAGCAGGGAGCCTGATGTGGGACTCGATCCCAGGACCCTGGGATCATGACCTGAGCTGAAGGCAGACGCTTAACTGACTAAGCCACCGAGGGTTCCCTACAAAGACTTATTTTATAAATTCACCTTAACAGAACTCAAATCTCTAGCATTCATTCATCTCCCCACAATAGATGGGAGCAACCCCCACTCCCCGTGGCCAGCCCTGCTTGAGTTCCTAAGCTCTTTACCTCTCTTCTTTACCAGTTGAGCAGTTAGGCCCCCATATATAGGCTCAGTCCTGCCCCAACCTGAAGGACCCACCCAGACTTTAAACTGGATTTAAAGTACTTGAGACCTATGTTCTTGGCCAAAGGATCAATTCACTTTCATTGCTAATCTAACTTTAGGCCACTTCCCCAGTTCTGAGAACTGGGCTTGTGTTTTGACCCTAAGACCAATTCCCAATCCACACCCTGTTTGTAGTAACTGAATCCTCTCTTGCTCCCTGTATCTAAGTCTGGATCCAAACAACCCACCTCCTACTCAGTCCTACAGGGATGGAGACCATCAAGGCCTCACTGATCTCCAAGCATATGATTAGGGCCTGGGTCTCTGCTGACAGAGTTTTCAATGGCTGGGGTTCTTGGAATGTTTACATGACAAAATGAGGCTATACATAATTATCTAAATTATTCTCATAACTGATGAGTAGTACCAGGTATCAACAACTACTAGGAATCTTCTTGATCAGCATTTAGATGTCCTCTTTGGTGAACAAAGCTCATCTTTCTAAGAACACAAAGCTGTTGCACAGCACCAATCCCCTTTAAAATTTAAAGAAAAATCCATGAGACTTCTAAGCGTATCCAATCTGAAAACCATAGATACCTCCAAGCTGCTCAGCTCACCTTTGAGAACTAGGCACTACTTTATGATGGCGAGAAATTGAGCAGACTCCTGGAACTCTGGACACCTGCAGATGGTCTCTCTTCTTTCCCATGTCCAATCCTTCTCAGGTTGACCCTCAAAAACTGCCTCGATGCATTTAATCAGCTGTGATTTCTACTAACAATGTCTTTTTTTGCTTCTTCACTATTTTCACTTTTCATATGCTCTCTAAAGAAAAAACTACTTTAGGAAATACACTCCAAAGTTATCATAAAGCATTCTGAAGAGGATTCAGATTTGTCTTACTTTTATGTCCTGGCTCTTTTTAAACTTATTCATAGCCCACAGCACACGATCACTCATCAGATTTCATGGTTGACTAAGAGAACTGGATTTCATTCTACTTCAGGTGGATCTTGTGGATGGACACCCATTCCATCTCATCTAACCACACCGGTCAGAATGGCAGGCTTGATCATCTGTCACCTAACAACGAAACAACTCCTGAGCAGTGTATCCAAGAGTTACTACATCCTGTGGAGTTACTTCAGGTTTCCTCATATCTGAAATTCTTACAATTATCCACCTCACAAGATGATTGTTGGAGTATAGAGTAAGTTAAAATTACTATACAACATCCTTACTTCCCAGGTGTCATGATGGCTAACACAACACCTGTCAAAATTCTTCAAAATTTTCAGAATATTTCTCTTTTTTTTAAGGTTTATTTATTTATTTGAGAGAGAGACAGAGAGAGAGAGAGAGAACACGTACAAGCAGGGTGGGGAGGGGCAGAGGGAGAGGAAGAGACTCCCTGCTGAGTGTGGAGTCCAACAAGGGGCTCGATATCATGACCCTGAGGTCATGACCTGAGCCGAAACCAAGAGTCAGATGCTTAACTGACTGAGCCACCCAGGCGCCCCTAGGCTATTTCATATGAATGTCTATGCATAATGTTTCATCTGACTATATAAGGTACAAGTGCTTCCTGATGTTTAACTTAAATTCTTCTTCAGTATCCCATCATCCTTGCTCTCCCTCGGGGTGCTCACCATCACCAAGACCATGGTTTTCAGTGCATGGAAACTGCCTGTGACTTTCTCCAAAGCTTACCTGATATTCAGATATGAAAGAGGTCATTTAAAAGAAATAATGATTGATATTTATTATTAGCACTTCATCTTTCAGAGTATAAACCTTATATTGACTTTAAATTTTTATTAATTGCCTTTGATGAGCAGTAAACTCACATGAAAGTTAATGGAAAGATTTGAAATTCTGAGAAGAGAAAGCAGAGCAAAGCCAACATCAGGGGGAAAAATACAGTCCCTGATACCTGGAGTGGAATTACCTGGAGGTTTGCACTCAAGCTGAATAACTTGAGAAGTTCTATGATCTCTCAAGGTTCATTTCTTCATCTGTAAGGTGGATGTATGAGATAGGGCAAGGTTAATCTGCTGTAGCAGAGAGACCTGGAAATACAGCAGCCTTAAGAATAGAAAAGCTTATTTCTATCACACATAATGATTCCTAGGTGAGTATTCTGGTTAGCCAGGTAGCTCTGCTCTGAGCAATCATTTAAGGATGCAGTATCATATTTAAATCCCACATGTAACCCCATGAGAGTATTGTTGAAATCCATTCTTCATTCTTCTGGGCCACGTGACCACCCATTTATGCTGTGTTTTCTACTTTGCCACATGAATTGGCAAAGAATTTCTCAAACACAATCTTGGAAACATAAACTGTAAGGCAGGATTTAATGAATTTGATTACATAAAAAGATTACCATTTTTGTGGCCATGTTACAAGAAGCGGAAATCATATATATGGAGAGACTATGGGTAGAAGCTCTGATTGACCGGCCCAGCTGAGTTACCAGCCAAGAGTCTGCACCAGCTGTTAGCTGTCCCCTTCCACAGGGAGATAGTGAAGAAGCCATCATGAAGTGGCTCCTCCAGTCCCAGCAACGTAGCTGATGCCCCCAGGATGGATACTAACCACCCAGCTGAGCCCTTCCTAAATTCTTGATACATAAAATATTTTTAAAAAATCAAAATGGTTGTCCTAAGTTTTAGAACAGAGTTTAAGAAAAAAATCTGAGCTGAAAACATAGATCTGAGATTTACAAGCATATGAGTAGGGATAGAAAAGTCCTGGAAATAGAGAATGTCACTCTGGGATGGAGAGTCACAACACAGAGGATCCAGGACACCAGTCCTCGCGGGTGGTCCGAGGACGAGGAATCTGCAAGGGGAAGGAATCTGCAAGGGAGACCAGGAAGAAAGGGATAAGCAAGAAGAGATGGAAAACAATTTTACTTTATCAACTTATTTTGACTAGTTTAATGCATGGAGGATGACCTAAAACTCTAAATTATTCACGCGGATAATAATAGTTATTCAAGTGATTGCATGTAGAACCTGTGTGAGGCAGTTGTGGAAAACTTGGGAGTAGAGGCAGACCAGATTCAGACATAAAGTCAGTCTTTCTCGTGTCTTTGCAATGTGTTTTTTTTTTAATTATTATTATTCTTTTTTCTTCTTTAAGATATACAGTAAAATGCAATAAAATTCCCCCTTGATTAGTAAACAGTCCTGCATGTTTTGACAAATGCACATTGGGGTATCACCACCACCAAGACCAAATGTCCTTTAGAGCCAACTCGTCCCCACACCCTGATAACCAGTGATCTGTTTTGTATCCTGATAATTTTGCCTTTTCCAGAATGTCATATTAACAGAATAACATAGAAATGTACTCCATTTCTGTCTAGATTCTCTCACTTGGCATCATGCCTTCTTGAGCTTCATCCACATTGTTCTATATATCAGTAATTCATTCCTTTGTATTGCTGAGTAGTATTCTATTGCATGGATGTATCATATTTGTTTATTCATTCCCCCGTTGAGAGAAATTTGTATTTTTTTCCTATTTTGGGCAATTACACATAAACTTGCTATAATTGTTTACATACAGGTTTTTATGTGAACATAAATTTTCAATTCACTTGGGTAAATACTTAGGAGTGAGATTGGTAGGTCATGTGGTAAGTGTATGCTCACTGTACAAGAAATTGCCAGTTTCTTCCTGAAGTGGCTGTACCATTTTGGATTCCCGCTTGCAACCTGTGAGCAGTGCAGCCACTCCTCATCTGCATTTGACATTATCAGGTTATTGCATTTCTTTAAATTTCAGTCATCCTAGTAGGTATGTACCTCACTGAGGTTTCATTTGCAATTCCCTAACGACTAATGGTGTTAGTGATCACTATCTTTTTGTGTCCTTATTTGTCATCATTTATCATCTTTGGTCAATGGTCTATTCAAATCTGCTCTCCATTTTTTTTTTTTTTTTTATAAAAAAGGGTTGTTTTCCTACTACTCAGTTTTGAGAGTCCTTCATATATTCTGGAATAAGTCTTTTATCAGATATGTGATTTAGAAATATTCTCTCCCAGTCTGAATTGCCTTAAATTCTCTTAACAGAGTCTTTCAGAAAGTAGAAGTTCTTAATTTCAATAAAGTTCAATGTCATGATGAATGGATAAAGAAGATGTGGTATATATATACAATGGAATATTATGCAGCCATCAAAAGGAATGGAATCTTGCCATTTGCAACAATGTGGATGGAACTGGAGGGTATTATGCTGAGTGAAATAAGTCAATCAGAGAAAGACATGTATCATATGACCTCACTGATATGAGGAATTCTTAATTTCAGGAAACAAACTGAGGGGTGCTGGAGTGGTGGGGGGTGGGAGGGATGGGGTGGCTGGGTGATAGACATTGGGGAGGGTATGTGCTATGGTGAGTGCTGTGAATTGTGTAAGACTGTTAAATTACAGACCTGTATGTTAAAAAAAAAAAAAAGAAGAAGAAGAAGATAGCAGGAAAGGAAAAATGAAGGGGGGAAATTGGAGGGGGAGACGAACCATGAGAGACTATGGACTCTGAGAAATAAACTGAGGGTTCTAGAGGGGAGGGGGGTGGGGGGATGGGTTAGCCTGGTGATGGGTATTAAAGAGGGCACGTATTGAATGGAGCACTGGGTGTTATACTCAAACAATGAATCATGGATCACTACATCAAAAACTAATGATGTAATGTATGGTGATTAACATATCATAATAATAAAAAAAAAGTTCAATGTCATTTTTCTATGGATAGTGCCTTTTGTGTCATTTCTAAAGTATCCATTCCTAACCCGAAGATCACAAAGATTTTTCTCCTGTTTTCTTCTAGAGGTTTTAGAGTTTTAGATCTTACATGTATATATGGGAGTTTATTTTTGTATATGGAGAGAAACATGGATCCAGGTTTACTTTTTACATGTAGATATCCAATTATTCCAGCCCATTTATTGAAAACACTGTCCTTTCCCCAGTGAACTCAGTGAATTGCCTTTCCATCTTTGTCAAAAAATCAACTGACCATATATGCGTGAGTCTATTTTTGGACTCTTTTCTGTTCTATCATTCTATACGTCTACCCTTTCTACAAAATCACACTGTCTTGACTACTATAGCTTTATATTAAGTCTTGAAATCAGGTAGTAATTTTCTTTACGTTTTGATCACAGTGTAAAGTTAAAGGCTGAATTAAAGTTAAAGGCTGTAAAGAAAGGTCAGAATAACAGTTATACTAACAAAATCAATGAACTCAAATTAGAGAAAAATGACTAACCTTTCATCACAACCTCTCAGATAGATAAAACATGTTTCTTCTAAGTCAGAATATGATGAGTGCATATCTACACCAAATTACTGGCCCTTTTACAATATATAATATCTATAAAATAATTTTAAAATACAAAACATGGCCATTTGTTTTATAGTACAAATTCTACACACAATGTCTAATATTCAAGCAACTCACTATTATCATCCCTTTAATTAGCAGGACTTAAACAAAATTCCACTTTTATTCTTGTGCTGACCTCTGCACTGACATAAATCCACTCATTTCAAAACAACAGAAACAAGAAGAGAAGATAAATAATCGATTATTCCAACTTTCACTTTCCTGTGGCAGCATTATTTGGCAGCATTATTGCTTCATAATTATTTTGAGACTGAAAAGAGAGATAATCTAAGAGCCTAAAGGCAACCTTTGGACAATTTTAATAACTTACACACCTTCAATTTTTGAAAGAAACCTGCAGCAAAAGAATGAAAGCAGATGACATTCCCAGCAGTGGCTGTTTTTTTTTTTTTTATCAGACTTCTGCCTAACCTGCTCTCTGTGTGTAACAGGGGCTGGGGAGGGAGCCCAGCTGGGTTCAAGCCCTTGAAATATCAACCCAGTGAATCTCAAGTTGCTTTCTGTGACAGCAATGGGAACAGTACTCACCACATAGTTGTTAAAAAAGATTAAATGAAATTATGTATGGAGGTGTTGACCTAAAAAAAAAAAAAAAAAAAGAGTCAGCCATGTCACAAGCAAAGCAAGCTTATCCTGGGATGTTTGAGAATTCTCAAGAAGAATAGATACTGATGAAAAGGTTAAAAATAACCTTTCAGAAATACAGCCTCATTTGCTGTATTTTCTTGCTAAAATTCCTTTGAAATCTCTTCTTCCATTCTTATTAATATACCTCTTTGAGACGGATATCTTGACTATGTGTTATTAAAACAGAAGTAGTTTAGATATATATTATCCCCTGCAAATAGTTTCTATCAGTGCAATGTAGGTAACAAGAAAGAGGCAAATATTATTTGTCATAATAAAAACTTTAATTATTGATATACACAATATTCATTGAAAGCATGGATAGATGTGTTTAATATTGGGGAAACTATTTCACTCATAATTTTTTGTTTAGTTATAACTGCAAAAAGTTAGAAGTGTAATAGAGATTTTCTTTACTAATTGCCTAAATCCATATTTTTAATAAACCTGTATAGTTTTTGTAATTATTTTCTTTTTTTGTTTTTGCTCCAGTTATATTTGCCGAAATGTAATTTTAAGTTTGCTGAGGCTAACACTAAAATAATGGAGCTTGTTTATTTTATGAATTTTTGAATTCATTGTTCAAGTAATTCATGTTTAATTACTTTACAAAAGTGCTGGTCCTAGATGGATTGGAAACCTAGAAAACAGGTTCTTTACCACAGATAGTTCCAGAAGCACTGCCAGGAGACCATGCTTCTCAAGCTTTCTGTGCATAGACATCACTGAGGATCTTGTTAATAAGCAGATTCTGGTTTGGTAAGTCTGGGATGGGGTCTGAGATACTGTATTTCTCATAAGCTTCCTGGTGATATGAAAGCTGCTGGTATAAGAACCACACTCTGAATAGCAAGGCTATGCAGGAGTGGGAGATTGATGATTCTAGGGGTTTTGAAACACTGAAAAGAATTAAGGGGAAAGAATCAGTTGAAGCAGCACAAAAGGCCCAGGAGAAGCAGAACTGTGAAGTCAGCCTTTAACTTTTGATAGAATTCTCTCACCAGGTACCCCTGAAGGTAAGAATGGTAGTCTAGAAGTAACTGTCATTGTTATGCAAGGAGCCTGTGTTATAGAAATGACTGGTGTACTCATCAAGGGTTGCCTGGACCACAAGCTAGATGAGACCCCCCAGAGGGAGAGGCTCTGTCTCGTACTGGACATTCGGCTTCTGCCCACCCCGGGGATAGTAGGGGGCGGTTATAATATCCCATGGGTCTCAGGGACCCCACCTGCTCTAAGTTCTTCCACGGGAAGAAGATTTAATGTTCTGAGATGAGTCTGTAAATAGTGGTCATGCAGTCTAGGTCTTCCTGATGAGGCCACCTCCTCATACTTGTCCTAAGTAGGCCCACCCACAAAGGGGAGAAGTCCCTCCATGGAATGAAACCATAGCCCAGGTGTGATCCTCATCCAGGGACGATGGAGAGATTGGTGGGCCATATTCACCTCTGCCTCATTGCCCTGTGCATTTTTCTTGCTTCCTTTAAAGGCTATTTCTGAACCCATATGATTTGACATGGTAGAATTTGCCCTGACCTGCCTTATATGAGTAATGGCAGCCTGGAAAGGACCCTTGTGACATGAAAGTCATTATTTCAAAAAGTCTAACAGACACTACACTTACCTAAGATACATTTGTACAAGCAATTTCTTAATAAATTACCTTTCAGAGAAATGGTTTATTTTTTTAAAAGAAAATTTTTATTTTTTTTTAACATTTATTTATTTATTTTAAGTAATCTCGACACCTTACGTGGGGCTGGAACTCACAACTCTGAGATCAAAAGTCTTATGCTCCACTGACTAGACCAGCTAGGCAACCCCTTCAGAGAAATAATTTAAATGTGATATTTGGGAGCAGAATAAAATGATAATATGGAAGGAGTTCTTGGAGAGGAAAAATTAAGAATCATCCAAGCTAGTCTTATCCACTTAAAATAATATTCATTGCAACATTAATTTGTGTTGTATGTTCCTTGGATTTTTACCCTCTCTTTTGATTTTGGAATGTGGCTGGGCCTTTGTGTTCTCTTGATTCAACATCCATAGCTGAAGTTTCTTGGAGATAACCCCACTACCACCTGCAGTTTCCCAGCATTCGCTCTTAAAAGCCTTGAGGAGATTATGCTCTATCTTCCCAGGAAGAGAGGACAAGAGAGAGAAGAGGAGTGAGTATCTTTAAGGAGGAAAGTGGTAGAAGCTGTGATAACACAGTGGGGAGAGGGTTTCTCCCAAGTCTGGGACAAGGAGAGGGGTGAAGTGTCGGTGACGTGAGCCTCTGGTCCTTGCAACACCTCTAGGAGGTGAGTAGGCCTTAGAAGGGAATGTCTGGATGGAACACCAAGGGTGGGTAGACAGTCTGCATGGGGCTTCTGATGCCCGACCAACGCCCTCTGCTAGCAGAGTGACCTACCTTCAATGAACCTCAGCAGAGGACCGAGCACCAGGGCACCTTATGGGCCAAAGACAGAGGGCCCTTTCTCAGATGTTTGTGGGGGAGGGAGGAGCCTATCAATAAGATTAACACTCAATTTCCTGCCTCCCAGGTGGGATCAGGGTCAGAGTTAACCTGGCTTTAAAAGAATAAAAGGATGTAACAGTTATCTAGTGTATCCAAGTTTGTGGGGTAAAGTTCATAGCGGCTTCATCATCATGACATAGATAACCAAACCAAGCTTTGAGATGACAGATACAATGATTTCTCCAAGATCATGGACGTCATTCGTTTTTTTCTACAGCATACTGCCTTTCTTATTATATCTGATTAGAGTTTAGGTGGCTAGGAGAAAACAGATTCAGTCCTAAAAGCATTCAATAGTAGTAGTAGTAGTAATAATAATAATAATAATAATAATAACAACTATCATGCCCGACACTTTACATTTGTCGTTCAATTTAATTCTCATAACACTCTACAATAACTATTATTAGCTCCATCTTATAGAAAATTGAACCTCAGAGGATTGCACTAGCTTACCCCAGACACTACACGTAGGAAAGGCTGACTCGGGGTTTCAAGCAGACAGTCAGCTCCCGGAGGGTGCACACCTACCACACTATTCTTTACCCACAAATCCAGGCTTCAAGAAATGAGGGCAAAAGCCTTGCCATCTGTTTTCTATTCAACCAACCTGATTTATTTTAGGCTTTATGCATTGAGAGTGTGCTAATATGCAATCCTATGTTACTAGTCTCTTCCAATTAGGGAAAAATCAGAGCTCTGTATCAATGGTGTCCTTTAGTCTTAGTGTGAAATTCTTTTAGCCTAGCAGTGAACTGTGCCCAGACCCAAATGCTGCCTTTCGCTCTACACCTCCAGAAAGTTTTCCAGCGGAGCCGGGATTGAAGCACTTGCGAACCTCCAAGAGAGTCTCACAGTTGAGGCACTTTGAAAAATGAAACCATATTATTTTATTGTAGGTTTGGCAAATGCTCTCAAAGTCAGTCTATTCCTTATCTGGTTTCCAACAGCAATTGCTTTCAGCCAATGGTCACCTACGTGCCTCTAGTCTCCATGTGAGGAACGCATAAAGTTCTATTGGGACAAACTGGCTTTAACTTTCTCATCCTTCCAGAAATCTCATTCCTCACAACCACATCACTGAGCAATTTCACATGGCGCTAATTAAGACCACATTTCCCATGCTCGATTTTTTGCTCTCTGATAAACTACATGAGTGGAGCATTCAGGTTGTAAACACCCTGGACTCTGGTTTTGTTGCTGTCTCATGTGAAGGAGGTGTTACGGACTGAATGGGTGTCTCCACCCCTGCCCCACTAATCCATACGTTGAAACCTTAACCCCCAATGTGATGGCATTAGGGGGCGGGGCCTTTGGGAGGTGGTTGAGTCATGAGGGTAGAGCTCTCCTGAGTGAGATGAGTGCCTTTATAAAGGAGACCCCAGAGAGCTCCCTCGCACCTTCCTCCCAAGTGAGGACACAGTGAGCCGTCAGCCGTGGACAGCCTGGAAGCAGGCTCTCACCAGAGCCCAGCCATGCTGCCACTCTGATCTTAGACTTCCAGCCTCCAGAACGGGGAGAAATACATTTCTGCTCTTTAGAAGCCACCGGGCCTGTGGCCTTTGCTACAGCAGCCCGAACAGATTCAGAGAGGGCTGAAGGGAAGGCACGTGCCTTCGTTCTCTCGGTCTTCCCTATCTGTGACTCTTGATAATGGGGCATGGTCTTACTCGGGAGGGAAACAGATTCCTGCCTAACAAACAAGAAGAATCCAAGGGTATTCCGCGGGCAGGAGCTCCAGCCTATCTGGTGAAAAGGATGGGCTGTCCCAGCAGAAGTGGCAGAGCCTACTGGACACCAAGGTCTGAACTCGCTGTCCTTGGATCCAGAAAGATAAAAAGGGGGCCAGTGTGCTCTCTGCCAGGGCTCTCCTTCTCCCCATCGCGAAGTTGCTGGGGTCAGAAACAGCCACTTCAGAGGAACGTGGCCACAGACACACAGTGGAATGGGTGAAGCCTTCGAAAAGAATGACTCTGACCCAGGCCAAGGCGGGTGAACCTTGAAGACATGGTGCTGAGTGAAATGAGCCAGACACCACGGACAAATCCTATCTGGCTCCACCTACTTGAGGTACCCAGAGTAGTGACTTCATAGGGACAGAAGGTAGAATGCTGGTTGCCAGGGACTAGGGGAGGAGGAGTGGGGACAGATTCACTTCGGGAAGGTGAGACAGCTGCGGGGATGGATGGAGGGTGGTGATGGCGATGCAGCAACGTAAATGCACGGAACGTCACTGGACCTCACACTTAAATATGGTTAAGGCGGTTTATGTTCTGCGTATTTTACTGCGCGCACACACACACATGCACACACACAAGAACTTGGCATCACAACCGAAATGATCGATTTTATGTCCCGGCCTTACAGATGGCCGGGAACAGCGGTGCCCAGTCAGAGATGAGGAAACGGAGCTCCGGCAGGTGAAGCGACTTATCAAGAAGCTCACGTCCCGTCAGCACGAAAATGGAAGCTCTTCCAGCCTCCCCAGCTCCCGGGCTTCCCACAGCAGCTGTAACAGCCCAGGGCCTCCGGGGAGACGCGCGTGCACGCGCGCACACACACACACACACACACACTGCACAGAGACGTGGGGCCCCACTCCCGGGCTCCCACAACCCTGAAGCCTTCCTTGGAGCACTGCCCCTGTGGTATTGTTCTTGTCTTGTGGGTTGTCTGTTCCCAGACTAAGCAACTTGAGAGCAACACCCGTATCTTGTTTTGTTTTGTTTTTTTGCAGAGACTTAATTTTTTAGAGCAGTTTGAGGTTCACAGCAAAACTGAGCAGGAATTACAAAGGTTTCCCCTGGACTTCCTGCCCCCACACGTGCACAGCCTTCCCTGCCATCAACATCGCCCAACTGATGAGCCGACACAGATACATTGTATCTGCCAAGGCCCATAGTTTCCATTAGGGTTCACTGTTGGTGGCGTACGTTCTATATAAAAACACGTGTCCATCATTGCGGTCTCATACAGGATAGTTTCAGGGCGCTAAAAGTCCTCTGTCTATTCACCCCGCCCTCCTCCCTAGACCCTGACAACTGCTGATCTTTTTACTGTCTCCATAGTTTCGACTTTCCTCGAATGTTATATAGTTGGAATCACAGTATATGGCCTTTCCAGATTAGCTTCTTTCACTCAGTATTATGCATGTAGGTTTTCTCCAAGCCTCTTCAGAGCTTGATAGCTCATTTCTTTTTGTCCTTGAATAACAGTCCATTGTATGGGTGGACCACGGTTTATTTATCCATTCACCATGTGTTTTTTACTTTTCTATTTCAACACCTAGCAACCTGCCTAGCACATAATAGAATCTCAACAAATACCTGTTAAATGAATGAATAAACAAACAAAGCACCTATTAGCAGGCATAGTCTACTCAGCCCAGAAGACAAATATCAAGAAGAAGGTGGGCCGGAAGGTTCGTTATTGGACTCATCAATCCTTAAATACTAGGTCTGAATCCCATTGCAAGAAGCAATACTTGATGTATTATTTTATTTCGTGTTTTAAACCCAAATTTAGAATTTGAAGGATAAATCAACATTCACATTTATTCAAAGTACTATGAATATTTATATGTCTACTCTCATTAGAGAACAAGAATACACTTTAAACAATAAGAGCTAATTCCCTTCAACTGTGACCTCTTCCTTTGTACTTTGCCATGCCCTGGTTTTCTGATTCAGAAAACTGAAGTCTGGCGCCCTCTTGCGGCCTCTCATTTTTAAAAGAGAAACGCAATGAAAAGTTTGGGTTCCGAAGACATTTATATCCACTTAACAGCATCTAGTTTCTGTTTGGAGGAAGATGGCTTCCTTGCAGCTCATTACCTCCAATGCTGGCAGTGGTTCTCAGCAACTTCGGATCAGACCTTCCACCCACCAAAGAGGCAGTCAGGCTGGAGGCGGTTTTTCTGCTGGTAGCCAGCGCAGGTACTTTGAGATAAGCATAAATAGGATTAGAAATTAATTGCTTCCAGTCTTCCCTCTTTCACACACTCCCCATTCCCATGCCTTCTTGGCCAGCTAGCTGCTCATCTTGCAAGGCTCCTTAGTGTCATCTTCTTGATAAAACATTTTCTGGGTTAAAAAAAAAATTGTCCATTTCTTCTTGGGGCCCGTCTTCTATAAAGGCCGACCCCTGTTGTACTTAGCCGGGAATTGATCTGAATCCTTCCTAGTGGTTGTGCTCCTTGAGTGCAGCCTTTACATCTTGAGGAGAGCAGCTGCTTATCCCCATTCCCCCAGTGCTTAGCACAGACGGGCAATAAATGTTGATTGTAAGTTGAAAATCAAGGCGGAAGGTCATAATGGGAGCAAAGAACACATTCAAACGTGTGTCTTGGGGCCCCAACACGCTTCTCCCTTTTGCTCTCCCTAACCTGCTATTTGTTACAAGACTATAAAGGCCGTGTCACCTCCACGATGCCTGCAGACCCCGTAGATTTATAGGGGATGAAAAGATGCACATTCCATGGCCTCTCTATGTGCTTTGGAAAGCGTTGAGTCAAACCAAACTCTTGATCTAATTACAAGTTCGAGAGAGCTGAAAGCACTGCCTTATTCCTCTACTATGAGTACAAGGGGGGTAGGGCTCAAGGTACCGATAAAGACTGTGAGCTCAAAGGGTCTGCTTGCTCTAAGTCACATGACTGAGGAGTGATGGAGCCGGGACGGGTACCTGGGCTCCGGACTCCCAATTCCATACTCCATCCATTCCACGGTGCAGTGCTTCCTCATGGCAGGGAGCTCGACTCCTGAACTGGACATTTTAGCATCACATACACATGACATTTCAGTAATTAAAATTGAATTATAAATAAATCATAAATGGGGCGCCTGGGTGGCTCAGTTGGTTAAGCGACTGCCTTCGGCTCAGGTCATGATCCTGGAGTCCCTGGATCGAGTCCCGCATCAGGCTCCCTGCTCGGCAGGGAGTCTGCTTCTCCCCCTGACCCTCCCCCCTCTCATGTGCTCTCTCTCATTCTCTCTCTCTCAAATAAATAAATAAAATCTTTAAAAAATAAATAAATAAATAAATAAATCATAAATGAATAGGTATGAATTATATGAATATAGCAAATTATATGAATGAATGAATATAAATGAATTGTAAATAAATAAAATTGAATTAAAAATAAAATATTATTTAGATATTACAAGCAATCCCCACTGACTCGGCATCCCACGCCCAGTGTCCAACTAAGATAAACTAAACAAAAACAAACCCACTGATGAAAACAAATGGACAAAACCATTAACAACACTCCCCCAGAACCAGCAGAGTATCAGGAATATTA
Organism: Phoca vitulina; assembly: GCF_004348235.1. Lineage (NCBI taxonomy): Eukaryota > Metazoa > Chordata > Mammalia > Carnivora > Phocidae > Phoca > Phoca vitulina. The sequence continues at coordinate 56,083,165 of NW_022589708.1, read as the reverse complement.
TGGGGGAATCCACAGTCACTGGGGCTGTGTCCCAATCCACGCTCTTCCATTTACCTGTTTATGGCCCTAGGCAATTGAAACCTCCTCGTCTATAAAATAGTTTAGACAGTTGTGTGTCTTGAGAGAATTCAATGAGTTCAGTGCACTCAGAGTCTGGCATATAGTCAATATTCAATTAATATTAGCTATTATTATTATTTGAAGAATTCTTTCAGTTATCCAGATTGAAATGTCTACACTGGTGGAATTCACAATATTTTTTTTTTTAAAGGTTTGTTTACTTTTAGAGAGAAAGAGAGAGAGAGTTTGGCGGGGGAGGGGCAGAGGGAGTGGGAGAGAGAGAATCCCAAACAGACTCCCCACTGAGCATGGAGTCCGATGTGGGGCTCGATCTCATGACCCTGAGATCATGACCTGAGCTGAAATCAAGAGTCAGACGCTTAACTGACTGAGCCACCCAGGCACCCCTATTTTCCTTTATATTAGCTAAAGTCTTTGATGGGTGATTGCTTTAAAATAGGGTTTTTCTCACCTACTGTTCTATATGTCGCAGTAGATCCATCTAGCCTCTCTCTGGGTCTGTCTCTTGGTTTCAAAGTTAAAATAACAGTTTCAATACTAGCACTTGGTGTAAGGGTAGGCCCTTCCGTACTCTTTAGCATGTCTCATTTCTGAGGCTCAGGGGCCCAAAGCAAGAAAGTCTTTAAATAAACTGACAAGACTCATGTCAATACAGAAAGAGGAAGCCCTGCTTGTTAGCTTCTCAGAGGCAACTGTTCTCTGAACACACTCACCCCAAAGGGAAGCTGGGTCTTTGATTGGGTTTGATTATTTTTATGTCCCTGCAAATGGCTCCCTCTCTCTGACCTCTCGTCTCCTTCAGTGACTTCATGATGCAAACACCCTTTGATGGAATAGAAGACTAATAGGGCCTCCTGGCCAACTGGCTCCTGTATCTAAAAAGAGCCAACAGGGGCACCTGGGTGGCTCAGTCGGTTAAGCGTCTGCCTTCGGCTCAGGTCACGAGTCTCACATCGGGCTCTTTGCTCTGCAGGGAGCCTGCTTCTCCCTCTGCCTGCCGCTCCCCACACCCCCTGTTCGTGCTCGTGCTCTCTCTCTCTCTCTCTCGATAAATAAATAAATAAAATCTTTAAAAAAAAAAAAAGAGCCAACAGTGATCATAGCTCCCTGAGCCCCTGCCCTCTACTTTTCACTGTGGCAGGCTGTAGTATTTCTCCTTTATCTTAACACACGCATTCTCCTAGTCAAGTGGGATTTGCCTGGCCCTTAGGCAATGGTTCCATCAGACCCTGTTTGTTTTCTTCCCAGGAAGTAAAAAGAATTCCTCTCTCCCAGAGCAAGTGACCACATCCTTATCTAGAAGAAGTCAACAGACAAATTTGTAGTGAGATCTTTGAATTAAGGGTCTTAAGGGCACCTACCCTTCTGACACCATTTGAAAGAGAAACTCCATCGAAAGCTTTCTGGAACAAGACAAAAAGTAAGTTTGGTTAACAACCACATTTGACTATTATTGCCATGACAGCCGTGAGTTTAGTAAACAGAGGACTCTCTAAACAGGCGTCTGTCAATACCGAACCATGTGATTCCTGTAAGGACGAACAACTGTGACTCATGGCGTGTAGACAGACCCTTGGGCTGCAGTTCCCTGACTTTGCATTTCAGCGTCCTGGTCAAACTACAGATCCACAGTCTGGTAGATTTCATCACTTAAATTCAAACCATGTGTCGGGACTTATTAAATAAGCACATGTCATAACATACTTGGGCAACTATTGGGCAAACTAAAACGTTGGCAACGCATCTCAGAAGAGTTCCTCAATTGTCTAGTAAGGCAAGGCAGCTTCTGAAAGCATGGCCACCTGCCATTTCTTGAAGCCCTTGGTGTGAGCAGCTGCGAGACTGCTGAGGATTGGAAAAGTGGCTCTTCTTTCACAAACAGGGTGAAGAGAGAGGCCTGGGGGTCAAGCCAGAGATGCGTGTCTGCACTGCATCGAGGGAGAACGAAGCCCGGCTGAGTCCACCCTCTGTCTGCCCCAGATTTGTGGAGAAATCTTTGGCTCCCCAGGTGTCACCTCCTTACTTCTCTGCAGCCTTGAGGGCCACGTTAGAGGGCTGTCAGGTTCCTTGGGGGCTGGTTCTTAGAATCTTTTGTCTTTCCGCAATTCCTTATTTTATAGGGGCAGTCATTTCCATATGATGAAAAATACCAAATACCCACCAAACACACCAACCTATACCCCTTTCTGGTGTCACGGCAGCCAGGAAATACAAACATATTTAAGGGATATTTGGATTTGCAGGTTGATTAGACGTTGCCCTGCTCCTTTGTGATTACTGCGGCTGCTCAAAATGATGGTAGACAAATAGGTCTCTATGCTTAAAGTCAACGGGCCAGAACTCTCATCTCATTCATCAAGCTGAGCCATTCGCCTCTGATTGCCTGTGTGGAAAGGCAGGAAGAGACCTGGAAGCAATATCCTGAAACCCTGGAGAGAGGAGCATTGCAAAGAGGAGGAAATTGACAGATTTCCCAAATGCTGTCCACAGATCAGTAAATATAGGACTGAAATGCATGCATGAGGCTTTTAAAAACAGCTCTCTTGAGGTATAATTGACATACAGTAAGCCACACACATTTAAAGCGCATAGTTTCATACGTTTCCTATATGGACATACCCACCATCACTGCAATGAAGCTGATGAACACATCCATCACCCCAAAACCTTCCTTCTGGTCCTTTGTAGCCCCTCCTCTCCACTTTCCCTATCTCTCCTTCCCAGGCAACCACTGATCCATCAGTATGGATTAGTTTGCATTTTCTCAAATTTTATATAAATGAAATCATACAGAATGTACTCCTTTTTAAATCTGGCTTCTTTATTTTGGGAACGGGACTAATTATTTTGAGATTGAGACTCATCCATTTTGGAGCATATATAAATAGCTTTCCGTCCTCCCCTCCCTCCTTCTTTCTTTTTGCTGAGTAGTATTCCATTGTGGATATAGAAGGGATGTATCACAGTTGGTTTATCTATTGTCCTGTTGATGGACATTTGAGTCCTTGCCAATTCTCAGCTAATGCAAATAAAGCTGCTGTGACTATTCACGTTCATCCCCTTGTATGAATGCGTGCTTTCTTTTCTCTTGGGTAAATCCTTAGGCTGGCTTATATGATATGTGCATGTTTAACTTTTTAAGAAACCGCTGAACTGTATTTCAAATTTTACATTTTACATGTTACATACCCATGAGCAGTGTCTGAGAGTTCTAGGCCTTCTACATCCTTGCCAGTGCTCCCTATGACAGTCCTTTTTTTTTTTTTTGGAGAGAGTGGGGGGGGGGGGGGGGGGGAGAGAATGAGAATCTTAAGCAGGCTCCAAGCCCAGCATGGAACCCACACGGGGCTCGATCTCACGACCCTGAGATCATAACCCGAGCCAAAATCAAGTGTCGGACACTTAACCAACCAAGCCACCCAAGTGCCCGCAATAGCAGTCTTTTAAACTTTAGCCATTTTCTAAGTCTGAAGCCATGAAATCTGACAATCGGAAGGTTCTGATAATCTTCAGAAAGTATTTTCATTGCAGTTGTGGGTACACAAGCCAGACTGCAATGGGCGGAGAAGGCAGAAGGTAAGCAGCAGAGACTGAGTGTAGGCGGTTTTCAGAGACTTTAAGCTATCCGGGAAGGCTCCAAGTTTATGTACAAGTCATGGTCATATACGCAAAATACTCAACTTATATCTGAATTAAAACATTTTACAGTTTAGGGGCGCCTGGGCAGCTCAGTCAGTTAAGCGACTGACTCCTGATTTTGGCTCAGGTCATGATCTCAGGGTCCTGGGATGGAGCCCCGTGTTGGGCTCTGCCCTGGGCGTGGAGCCTAGGTAAGGTTCTCTTTCTCCCTCTCCCTTTGCCCCCCCCGACCCTCTCTAAAAAAAATTTTTTTTTAAAGATTTTATTTATTTATTTGAGAGAGAGAATGAGAGACAGAGAGCACGAGAGGGAAGAGGGTCAGAGGGAGAAGCAGACCCTCCACTGAGCAGGGAGCCTGATGCGGGACTCGATCCCGGGACTCCAGGATCACGACCTGAGCCGAAGGCAGTCGCTTAACCAACTGAGCCACCCAGGCGCCCTAAAAAAAATTTTTTTTTACAGTTTATTATTTGCCCTGTTCACAGTGTGGGCAGTGAGATGGGGCCTTCTAAGGATAAGGATATAGGATAAAATATTTCTTTTTAATCTTACCAATTCATAAAGCCACGTTGCTGCTTGAAAACTAAGTGTTAAGGCTGGATAAAAATCATCTGGAATTCTTCAATCCTTTCATCAAACTTTAAATATGTCACATGTGTCTTTATCCTTTCCAACAGGGCACACCCAAACAGAGGACAAAGAGGGAGCCTGGAAAAGAGAGACAGACAGAGTGAGAAACAGATAGGGTGACATCTGTCCCAGTTTGCCGGGGGCTGTCCCAGTTTAGCACCACACGTCTGAGTCTGTGAGTGTGCATTGCACTCTAGTCTGAGCTAGAAGAGGAATCAAATCGATAAAGCTAGGTGCCTCAGATGGAGGATGGTAGATGTCACAGTCTCAAATTGGTTTACAGATTATTTCTTGTTTTCTCCCTAAAAATGTGAAGTGTAACTTCACAAATTAATGATGTATCATGTGTGGAAGAGTCATACAGCAACTACGGGTTCATAACTGGAAAATGTTTCGGAGCCACTCACTCAAGTGAATAGATCCAGTGAGAGCAGGGACAAGGTTAGGACAAGTTCAGGCTCCTCCCTTAGCCCACCTCTCTCTGTTCTGTGGCAACCAGCTTCTCCTACCCTTTGGGATTCCATGTGGGTTGAATTGTGCCCCCCTCCAAATCTGTTTAAGTCCTAACCCCAGTTACCGATGAGTATGACCTTATTTAGAGATAGGGTCTTTACTGATGTGATCAAGTTGAGTTCATACTAGATTAGGCTGGGCCTGGATGACCCAATGACTGGCGTCCTTAGAATAAGAGGGAACTCTGGACACAGAAACACACACAATGGAGACAGAGATTAGAGTGATGCACTTAAAAGCTAAGGAACGTCAAGGATTGCTGGCAACCCCCAGAATCGAGAAAGGCATGGAGTAGATTCTCCCCCAGAGCTTCCAAAAAGGAACCAACCCTGCTGACACCTGGACTTCAGATATCTAGCTTCCAGAACTTGAGAGAATAAATTCCTATTGTGCTAAGCCATCCAGATGGTTGTACTTTGTTACAGCAGCCCTGGAAAATGAATACAGATGTTTCCACGTATGTAACCCCAGTGATCCTGAACAGTTATTTCACAGAAGTTCATTGAGTAACTACAATGTTCCAGAGCCTGTGTGGGCATTATGGGAAAAGCAAAATAAACGCCAAGGCCTGGCCTCCTCCTTTGCCTAACTACCCATGTGTACTTTCCAAGTCTCCATGTAGCTGTTACCCCTTCTAGAAAGCCTTCCCCTCACTGTATCTCCCTAGGTGGGTTCCAATGGTTCTCAACCATCTCTGGGTATCTGAATCACCCAGGGAGCTTTTAAAACATACTAATACCCTGTGATCTGAGAGTCTGAATTCATGAGTTTGGGGTGGAGCAAGGGCATTTTGTAAGATTCTCACTTGCAGGGTTGAGATTCTCTCTCAAGGTGCTCCCCGCCCCCCCTCCCGGGGGAGTCTCACAGCACCCTGTGAGTACTTAGGCCAGAGCACCCTTAGTATTGTATTGAAATAATATGCTTCTTTTCATCTGGAAGAACATTTCTCAATTTTGGCTGCACAATCACATCACCAAAGGAGTTAAAAGTCCTTGTGTGCCTGACCAATCCCAGATCACTTGAAAGAGAAACTCTCCAGCTGTCTGCAATTTGCAGCCAAGTTTGAAAACTACTGTACGAGATCATAAACTCCATTGGAGCAGGAATCTAGCTTTACCGATTTTGGTAACTCCCTTGCTAATAGAGCCCTGGTGCTTTATGCCACTGCAAACACACCAGTAGATGTTTCTTAAGTAAGTTAACTCTACCAGAAAATGAGTTTATGACCTAGAAAGGAGCCTAAAACAAACACGTTACTACTTACAAAGTTGTACTACTCTACAAAGTAGAACAGGTACCAGAGAGTTGCATCTTTTGCTGGGGGGTGGGGGCTGATGGGTAAGGAGAAAAGTGAGGAAAGTCAGCAATTACTCTTGAAAAGCCTTTGGGAAGGTGCCTTTATAATCCAACGCTTTCCCAAGATCATAGAAATGATGGCTGTTTCTGCAGTTGAACCAAATGAAATAATGAGATTGCATTTAGGAATTGCGTGATTATAAGATCCAACTCTTTGAACACTAGAATCACACTCAATTTGAGAAGACATACACTCTAAGAAAGGCATACAGCACTGCAGGCCCACTGAGGGGAGAACTGATTGATTAATTCCAGCTTTGCTTTCTCCAAAACTCAAAAGGAATTTCCTCACCATTTAAGTTGTATGCCCTCCCTTTTGGGCAAGAACATATATTTTAATTTACATTTTTAAAAATGTGTGTATGGTTCCATTCCCTTATACCAGCAAATAGCTTTGTGATAAAAAGCAAACAAACAAAAAACCACCTTATATAATTGTGAGATAAGGGAATGTGTTTTGAATGGGGATGGGACTAGAGCCACCCTTAAAGTTAAGTGAAATCAGGTTGAGAACAAGGGCATGACTCTCATAGTTGTTTCTTATTTGTGAATCAACTGTTTTCTCTTAGGCTTCTCCAGACATTAGGGTTCATGGCTACCAGTGGATTTGGACACATGCTTATAGCTCCACCTGTAAACTAAAGAGAATATAAAACCAAAGAGAACATAAAACTTCCTTTGAGCTCCAATTTGGGAAACCTCCAAGGAAGGACTCTGATTGGCCAAGCTCGGGTCACATGACTATGGTAAAGGCCAGATGGGGTACCATGACTGATGATCCCCTCCCCAGGTACACGATGGAGCAGAGAGAAACAGCTACTGAAAGAGAGGTGGTCCCGTGAGAGATCATGAAAGCCTGAATGACGCTGGTGCCAAGAAGTATGAAAACAAACTCAGCAATCAACATGGTGAGAGCTACTAGAGAAAGAGGAGCCTTGAAAAATGACTTCAAGTTTTGCTGACTGAAAATACTCTAGTGCCATTAGGAGAAATGGAGACTTCTAGGGGAGGAACTGGCCAGAGGGGAAAGCAGGAAGTCTGACCCCAGACTTGCAGTTTAAACTGACATTCCAGAGGTCTATGGAGGACCAGTTGTGCACCTGATGACTGAACAGGAGGCTGGTGCTCAGGGGGAGAGGGAAGGTCTTGATCAGCAAATATGATGTGATCTGCATGGAGGAAGATTAGGGGAGTTGATGTCAATATTAAAAGTGAAAATATAGATAGAAAAAAGAAAGAAAGATGGAAACTTGAACTGAGCCCCTACATGTGAAGAGCCAGAAGAGGAGAGAGAAAAGTGCCATCAGAGAGCTAGAAGAGCCTAGAAGGAACAGCTGAGAGAGGAGGACTGTGTGATGCTCAAATACCTAAAGAAGGTGGGGCTGAGTTTTGAACCCCGACAGACGACAGGGTTGCCCAGGAGCGTGTGGTATGAGTACACGTTATGGACCTCAAAAGAGGAGGACAAGGAAACATTAATGGGGTCCACGTCTTCTTCTTCTTGGTTCTTAAGCTTCTTCCATGCTTCCCCCACCCCTCCCCAACTCCCCAGCCAATGTAGGGACAGGTAACCACAGGAGCTAGCAGATGTTAAGAAGATGGGTTGCAGGTCTTCTAGTTCCTAGGTGCCTGAGCTTCAATTACACTTTCTCTGACTCAGCGCCTTTGAAGATTTATTGATTTGAGAGAGAGAAAGAGAGCTCTGCAGGGAGTCTGCTTGAGACTCTGCCCGCCCCCTCCCCCCTGGGAGAGAGTCTCAAGCAGACTCCCTGCAGAGCTCAGAGCCCACCCAGGGCTTGATCATAGGGCCCTGAAATGATGACCTGAGCCAAAATCCAGAGTTGGAGGCTTAACCGACTGAGCCACCCAGGTGCCCCTGACTCAGTGCCTTTGATACTTATCAGTAACCTAGCTGAGATCATTGAACATAATCTGTTATAGTGTCGTTATATTTAGAACCAGTCTTCATAAAATAGTAGGCAGCTATCTATTAGAGGTAGAATTTCCTGTGACCTCCCTTGACTTGTAGCTGATGCCTGAATTCCACTATCAACGCTTCATCTTATTAGTTTAAGGTTTTGTTTCCTGTTAGGACACAGATCCCGCTGGGGGAATAAATGCATGTATCTGCTTTAAGTACGTGATTTTGTTATTTATTATGCTACTTCAAGATGCTTTACTGGATGGTCCATCTCCTCAACCCATCCATGCATTAGTCTCTGAGGGCACGAACTGTATTTGATTTACCTCTGAACCCCGAGTCCTCGGTGCAGCCAAAAGTGTGCTGGGACCAGCTCGCACCGTTGTGCTCATATCTTCCCAGTTCTGTGTTTGGTGGCATCCCAGGGGCAGCTCAATACCAGCCATGACAATATTTACACCACAGAAATTGGTAAGTGCTACAAATTGGGGCTCGCCCACCCTGAGGGTGGTTTGTTAAATACTTACCACCACACCATTCCCTGGCCACTTAGACTTAAACAGATCATTTTTCTGTTGAACCATTGAAGTTGTGGGCCTGCAATAGATTTTAACGTGGTTCTACTATAAAATAATAATAATGATGACCCCATAAATTTCCATGATACTCTACAGCTATCCTATAGTTTTCCCCCATTTGACCTCTCAACAAAGCTAGGAGGTGGGCCAGGAAGATTATTGAGCCATCTGTCTTAGCAATCTCATCGGGGAAGGGACAAGCTCGGTGAACCCTCACTGTAATAGGAGGAACAGGAAGGAATTTCTCCCAGCCTCTCATAGAGCAGTCTCATAGAATCATTCTCTTTGCCCTTTTTCTCAACTGTTTTGACATCTAAGGACCAGAACTGGCTGCTGTGTTGGGCCAATGACCCTTCCAGAATGCATACTTGAACAGCTAAGGGCTAATTGTAAATACAGGCATACTTCATTTTATTGCACTTCACAGATACTGTGTTTTTTACAAACTGAAGGTTTGTGGCAAGCCAGGGTCAAGCAAATCTATAGATGTCATTTTTCCAACAGCTTTTGTTCACTTCGTGTCTCTGTGTTATATTTTGGTAATTCTCACAATATTTCAAACTTTTTCGTCATACTTGTTATGGTGATCTGGGATTAGTAATGATGACTTGCTGAAAGCTCAGATGAGGGTTAGCATTTTTTTTAGCAACAAAGTATTTTTAATTCAGGTATATACATTGTTCTTTTTTAAACATAATGTTATTGCATACTTAATAGAATACAGTACTTTTATATACACTGGGAAACTAAAAAATTCATTTGCCTTGCTTTATTACAATGCTCACTTTATCATGATGGTCTGGAACTGAACCCTCCTATCTCCGGGGTATGCCTAAGGCAAGCCATGAGGTAGACGAGATATGAGTTCACTAACCTTATCCTGCTTGATTTCATGGCTTTCAATGATCAGTATTCTAGGAAACCCTATCTTGCCAGGAACCTCTACAAGTAGGCTACTGACAAATAAAATGTGTTCCAGACATCTGTGGAGGCCAAGGGACTTTTCTCTGCACTGTCCATCTCTGTGTATTATAACCCCAGGATAACTGGAATATGGCAGCCATCCTCAGCCAACAAGAGAGAATCCAGTAGTATTCTCCAGCTTTGATGGGCTGTGATGTGCTTCAAGTGGTATGTTATAGATCACAGTGAAAACTCCAAACCAGAGATCTGAGGCTTCCTTGGGGAAAAGACAGTTGGCTCAGGAAATGGAACTGTGTGTCTTGAATTAAGAATTTTCTGGCTCTGAGGCCTGGCTTTGACCTGACATGTTCTCTAGGATCGAGCTCCAGGTCAGCAGCCCCGCTTAGAGTCATGTTCTCTGTTGGGCTCTGCCAAGCTTGGGCCCCCAACTTTGATAATGGGTCAAGGACCTCAGCCCCTTCAGGACTGGGCTCTTCTTAATCTTTCCAGTTTTCCCAGGTAGCCAGTTATCCTGGCCCTGAGCCGTGTTCAACAGCTGGACCTTAATCACAGATCTCATCTCTGCTTCTTTTCTGTATTTCTGCACTTGACAACTTTTCCAGGCTGTTGGTAACATCTCATCTCATGGTCTTTCTACTTGTCCTTCCTCCAGAAGAGGCTTTCTCAACATTCTTGAGTACCAGCCCCTCCCTGACCATTCCCCATTATCCTGTCTTATTTTCTCGATAGTCCTGTGTAGAATTACCTTGTAGTTGTATAATTACTTATTTATTATCTGCCCCTCTTGCTCCTTCACTACCTCTTAGCTCATAAGTTCTAGGAGGGCAGAGACTGTTTTGCTTACACTGAATTTCCAATTCCTAGGATAGAATCTGTCCCATAGTAGGCTCTCAATACGTATTTGAATGACTGAATCCTTAGGTTAAACTACCTTTCACTTACCCAGGCATTTCTTACATTGCCTTCCTCTGGGACCCCAAGAGCTACTGCCGTCATAGTAGGTATGTGTAAATTCAAGTTCCCACCAGTCTCTCCCTCCCCAGCTCTGTTGTGCCCATGGAAGGAGACTAAGCATCACATCTCCTGAGCTCTAAGTTTTCCTTCTGAAAACTTGCCAATGTTAGTAGATCAAAACCCTCTGTTTGAGTGCCTAGTTTTGATATATAGCCTTGTTTTTTTAATTTTAACTTTTATTTATTTAAGTAATCTCTACACCCAACATGGGACTCAAACTCTCGATCCTGAGATCAAGACTCGCATGCTCTTCCAACTGAGCCAGCCAGGTGCCCAGATACATAGCCTTGTTCTTACCACCAAGAGCTCTGCCTTCTTGACCTTCGGTTTCCACTGTGACCTCTGGTCTCCCTGGCCTATACTATCCCTTCTCCTTCATCTTGCTTCCCCATCTTTTGCTGGGCCCTCCTCATTCTAGCTCCTGCCCTTCCTGCGTGTGGTCCCCAGACTGCCATAGAGAAGTCAGCATCAAGGTCAGTAGCCCTTTCAGCCTCTAATCTTAAATATGAAGGGCTTTCAGGGATCTCTAGGTGAGATTTTCATACTAGGATAATCCGGAGTATACCAGTTACTAAACAGTCAGTAGCTCCCAAATCTCGTGTTTATCTTCCTAGGGATGATTAACATTGCCTTTTTTTTCCATATTATTTTTTAAAAATGTGAAATAAAACATGTACTCAGAAAATAAATGTATGAAACATGTATGTGTCATTTAATGAATCTAGCAAGGGCACCACCTGGGTGAAGAAATAGAACGTGACCTGTAATCACGAACTACCGGGGCATAACCATCCTGCCCCATTTCCTAGTGGGAACCACTACACTGACTTCTGCGTTTATTTCTTCATTTTTCTTTCTAACTATACTACTTATGTATATATCCCTAAAAAACAGAGTTCAGTTTTGTCAACTTTGAACTTTCTATGAATGGAAGCAAAACATATTTATCTTTTTGTGTCTCCTCCTTTGATGGTGACTCTTTTGTATGAGAAAATTGTTCTTAAAATGCATGCTCCTTTTTTTTGTCATTCTGCCTGTACTAGCAGGATCTAGCAAGAATCATTATTGGTAGGTTTACTCTTGTGTCATTCCAGCCTTCTTTGGAATGTGACTTGCAGTTTCCAGACAGGGTTTATTGCTATGTTTTCCAGATTGCTTGGTAGTAAACCCAATTCTGGAGTCCAAACCCTAACTCCCTCCGAGCTGCCTACCGCCTATCCCTTCAACCAAACAAAGAACGTAAGATGCTTTCTTATCTCTACATTTGCACATTTATAGTAGAGATGAAAATTCTTAATGACTTGAGTTGGAATGTGGTATGTAAATATATAAGCTCTTATTCTATAGAAGAATAAGAGAACTAGTGAGGCCATTGTCCTGTAGTAGGAAGAGAACGTGGAAGATTTGGCCAGTCCCGGATAAAAACAATCCACGTGGAACAGCGAGCCACTAATCCTTTGTAAAGAGAAGTTTTATCTAGAGCTTCCAAAAGGGAACAAACTAACACATTTTGAAGTACCCCAATTCTAAAGCACATTCATATTACTTAAAGAATATTGAGTAGTCTAATTCTAGAATATAGTGATTTCTAAAACATAGTGATATGAATGAGTCTTTTGATTCAAGCTAAATCTTTTGGAAAGCCAATCTGTGCAACAGTTTTGTAAATCAGGCCTGAATGTATTCTCTGCTTTGAAATGAGTAATGAAAGTCGTGTGCCTTGTTGGCATTGTTCCAAAGTTGGCTCTCTGAATCAGTAGTATCACCCAGAACTGATTTATATGTTGGGAGTGGTCATTCTGAGGCAAAGAAGGAAAGAAGAGGAGAAAAAACAAACACCTCCCATTTTGGCAATCCGGTCAGAAGCTTCCACTGTGGTTCTGAGACATTGCATAAATCTACCCATTGTTCTGAGCTCATTCATAGTCCACGCTAGGGTGGTTTGGCCCCCATGTAGCTAAGTTACAAAGGGCTGCATCAGCAGGTTCTATTTCTTACCCTTGCTCCCAGCTGCTGAGGGCTGAAGACGAGTGCGTGTGTGTGTGTGTGTGTGTGTGTGTGTGTGTGTGTGTGTTAACAAAAAGGAATCTTGCTGGGACCTTTGGAGGGGAGGTGGATCTTAGCAAATTACTTTCAGGAGTTAAGTACCCAAGGCCCTGAATGCTCAGGCACACCAAAACACCCCAGTTGCCTCTGTGTTTCTACCCCTTGTACAGCAAAATACTCTTTTCCCAATAAGAGAGAGGAAGAGAGAAAAGCTGAGGTTATGTTCACATAACCATTTGGGGGCTTTCAAATACAGGAAAAAGGAGGAAATAAAATGCAAAGTTGATGACAACCTCTTGGTGCTCAGACCAGACGTCATGGCAGGACCTTTCTTTCCCCAAGAGAAGTCCATCCAGGTGGCCCGGTGCTGGAAAGACCGGGTGATGGCAAAAAGCCATTGAAAACTGTCTTGTGGACACTGTCACGTGACAGGGTCTCATGGCTTCTGGAGCTGGAGTGTCACATACAGAAGAAATTAGGGTAAAAGTACCCTTCACTGAGTAAGTACAGGGTGTGCAATTTTGGAACGAATTTTACTTGTGCAACCCAGCCACATACCACACAAGGGGCTGTGAGGTGGTTCTTTTTTGTCCTCTCCTTGACTGCCATCGTAGAGAGAAAGAAAAATCCTAGCACAAAGTTGAGGTGGGAAACAAAGGCAAAAGAAATGTAGCTTAAATGAAAATCTCCTTACAGCTTGCAGCCCACAGATACCTGAACATGCAGAGCGTGACCTTCCTCGAGGAACTCATGGCTGCCTTGGTGCCTTCATGTTTAAAAGGAACCTTATCTTGGCATCCGTTGGCCCCTCAAGGTCCTGAGAGTCTTGCTTCCAGATTCCTTGGAGACTTTCACTATCCCTAGCCCCCACTAATTAAAAGGTATAGTCAACTCCTCACAATCCCAGTATAGCCTTTCTGCCCACAGATCTTGTCCCGTGAGTAGGGAAGGGGTTAAGGTCTAGGCAGGAGAGATAGGAGGCCCCTGACTCCCCTGACTGGGCTCCAAAACTATTCCTGGCAGGTGGAGATGCTGAGACAGAGCAGAACAAGAGATAAGGGAACAAACCAAGACACAAGAATCTCAAGGCCACAAGTTTCCCAGCCAGTTCTCAAGAAAAGCCTGCCACTCAAAGCCCTCAGTGGCAACCTGTTTGGACCCCTCTCACTCTAGAGAGCTTTTTTCTTTCCTTTCTCTCTCACCTTCACTTAATAAACTTTCACTTCACTTCACCCTTTCATGTCCTGGAGATTCATTCTTTGACTCTGTGAGACAAGGCCCCTGCAATCCTGCAACTAAGTGAATAGATGTCCTTCCTCGGCCTCTCCTCACTCCATCCTGTCCCTCCCCAAACAGAATTCCACTTCATTTCCAATTGCCCTCCTCAAAACCCAGTCCATATACATCCCTCTACCCCCCCCCCCCCCCCCTCCAGCATGTAGTGTGGCTTGGGACATGGTTTCTTCCAAGTGCTTTGGATCAGGATGCCGTCGGTGGTGGTTTATAGTCCATTATTCTTGCCCTCAACTGTTTCATTAGTAACATGGATCCTGATGACATGGGGGAGAGAAGCAGAAAAATATTCACCTTTAGCCCAGAAGGCTGACCTATAGCCTGCATAGTTTTGATAAGGATCAAATACATCCTGGTTGCTACATTCTTAAAGGGTCTCATGACTGCCTGTACGTCTCATCGATGGTTAATATCAAACTGAATGATAAGCACCAGAGAAATCTTGAAAAAGTCTTTTTACAAGTAGGAATTTGAAGACATTTATGATCTCATACTCCCTGCATGTCCCCTCCCCCTTGAGCACTAAGCATATAACCACCAGCTTCATACAGCCACAGTGTAGCTCTTTCTGCACACGGGTCCTGTCCCTGTGCTACTAGAATAAATTTATTAAGATGTACCATAAAACATCTCAAGAGTTCTTTCTCACGGGTCCTGTCCCCGTGCTACTAGAGTAAATTTATTAAGATGCACCATAAAACATCTCAAGAATTCTTTCTCGACCGTCATACTCAGTGATCTGGCAACGCTGAGACTAACAGTGAGCAGAAGATCTTTCATAAACCCATCCTCAGAGAGCCAGGCGGAACTCACAGCTGGGGTGGCAGGGAATGAGGGGGTGGCATAGGCCAGGGAGTGTGGCTGGCTCAGGGCAAACCTGTGCAATGCCAGAAAAACATTTTTGATGGAAGAAAGTCAGATGACATCTCACCTTTGGAAATAAAAGAAAGAGCTAGATATGTTTAATATTTATGGGAGAACATAGGGGAAGGGAAGGAAAAATAAAATAAGAGGAAAACAGAGAGGGAGGCAAACCATAAGAGACTCCTAACTATAGGCAACAAACTTAAGGTTGCGGCGGGAGGGGGGGAGGGTAGGAGGGGGATGGGGTAACTGGCTGATGGTCGTTAAGGAGGGCACATGATATGATGAGCACTAGGTGTTATATGCCAATGATGAATCACTAAATTCTACCTCTGAAACTAATAAAAAAAATTTATGGAAGGAGTTTACATTTAAATTAGTTTGAATATCCCTTTCATACAGTTGTAAATACAGATCTCTTCTCAAATTAGAATTCATTTGTCTCCAGCCCGGCATGGCCAAGGGGAATAGCAACATATGGTAGGATTTGAGTTTATCGAGGGAAAAGTAATTCATTTATAAACAGAGCTTTTACTTCTTTAGGATCCTCTGGAAATACGTGAGTGAACAGCTAAATATAGGAATCAAGATAATACACCAAGTGTTTATCTTCATAGACAAACACATCAGTGACCACATGACCTCCGTCAGGCAAAGTGTAGAGGTGGTGAGAAAACAGAAGATTCGAAATTCTTATTTGCTGTCATTTCTTGTATATCTGCCACGTGAGGTACTTAAATCTCCAAGGAATTCTTTGATGTCTAGCAATATAAATAGAGCTTGTCCCACCCTTTATATTAAACAAGTGAATTGTTTCCCCAGGAAGATAATATATGCTAGGCAGTACCCAAGATGCCTTTCTTTCCCTTTCATAAAAGGGAGTCCAGCAGTGGGATGATAATTTTTTCATCTGAAGCAGTGAGCTTTGGTTAAATAAGTCATGGATCAGTGATGCGGTGCGCTATTACACAGACACTCAAAATCAGTTTTTTTGAAAGATATTTCATGAATTGTAGAAATGCTGATGCTATAATATTATTTTTTAAATCTGGGTCATGCTGTATATATGAGGTGATTTTCTATTTTGTAATATATGTGTGTACATATACATATATAACATATACATACATATATATGCAAAAAGACAAAGGAAATACAGCAAAATATTAAAAGTGATTGTCTATAAGTTACAGGATTATGTATGATTTATAAATTTAGAGTATTTTTTCATTCCAACTATCCTACAATAAATATATTTTATTGAAAATCAGAAAAAAAGCCCTACATTTTGAACATTTTTAAGAATTGTAACTTCCAAAGCGTCCGATATGTTTCCCGGAACATTCACAAATATGATTAAAATAAATATAGGTGAGTCGAAGAAGATAGATTTGATCATTTTGCAAACTGACTGTTTACTTCAGTTGCTTGGCAACATTCTACCCCAAGTCAGCAGCGCTGTCTGTAAATACCAGTAACTGATGACGGCCAGAAAAACAGCTCGAAGTCCTTTTCCTTTAGTGGGTCAATGGTGCCATCATTGCCAAGAGGGAACTGATGCTCCAGAGTAATCTGAAAGTGCTCGCTTGCTTACAACTCCATTCAACACCCTCTCTAACGTTGAAAGGCCATGGGCTGGGGTTGTGGGAGTTCTTCCTAGGAAGTCTAGAGGCCTCTGTTCTGGCCCTGGCTCTGACTCGCACACACAGGGTGGGTTTAGACAAGGAACCGCACAGACCTGATGACCCTAAGCTCAACTTCGGCTCAACCCGGACCCACACAAAGGAATGATGAGCACTGGAAATGGGGATTACATGGGGAAATACATGGCACTATGCGGGCAAATAGGAAGACTTTCTTTCTTATGATTTAAATATCTTTAAAAGATAATCAGTTTGGGGGCACCTGGGTGGCTCAGTCGGTTAAGCTGCCGACTCTTGACTTTGGCTCAGGTCATGATCTCAGGGTCCTGGCATCCAGCCGTGCATGGAGCCCTGGGTCCTCCTCCGTGCTCAGCGGGGAGGATTCTCTCTCTCCCTCTCCCTCTGCCCGCCCCCTTCTCTAAAATAAATAAATAAAAGATAGTCAATTGTTTAAAGCAAAGCTAGGACTGCACTAAATATTCATATTGTCTCTTTAATTTTCATAATCGCTCTATTTGAAGTAGATACTCTTATCATGTACACTTTACAGGCGAGCAGACTAAGGCTGAGGTCAAATAAACACATTCCCTAGACTCTTGCTTTATATCACTGAGACAGTACACAGTTCCATTGCTAAAAGGAGGGGGCAAATGAATTGAGTAATTGCTATATTTAGTCGCTTGAACAAATGCCTCTTTGTTTAAAAAAAAAGACACTTATTGGGACACATTACCATGTTACTCATAAATCTAAATATGAAAGTCGATAAAAAAAATCATGTCTGATTCACAGAAAGAGAAATGCCCTGAGATCCAATGGATTATGATAAGGACTAGATGGGTTTTATGAGAATTTACATGGCAAGCAACCCGCTTTTGATGGCAATAACTGGAGGGAAGGGAACAACACTATAAAGGAATCTTTGTGTTTCAAACAGATTGTGTCGTTTATAATTTCCATTTGGACTAGAAAAAAAAATGGATACAGGATAAATAGCTTCTGTCCCCCCCCCCCACCAAGTAGAAGGCTATTCAAGGAAAAGAATACATTAAAAAGAATATTCATTTTAAATCTATCAATAAGTTTGATGGTACAAATCTCTATGACTGGACCTGAGCTTTTCAAGCAGTGCACAGGTTCATGAAACAATGTATAGATTTCTGTCTGCTTCAATAGTATCAATGCGGACCAGGGAAAATCATGCGTGTGTGTGTGTGTGTGTGTGTGTGTGTGTTGTGTAGCCCTGGTGAAGCAACCAACTGACAGAAGTTTGTTTTAAAAAACTAACATTTATTAAGTTCTACAGTGTATCAGAAATGTACCACACATATTCTTAAATACGTACATATTATCTGCAATATAGTGGTTTCTAAGAAATAGAAATTTTGGTCATTCAGATGGCCAAATAGATTTCTCAGATGTATTTGGTCTTCATCCACAGTTCCTGAAAACACTTTGGAGGCATAAAGGTGAAATGGGTGTCTTATTATCAATGAAAGTGACTTTTGGACCCACCCAGGGGTGGGGGCTGGTTGCCAGGAGGACCAACCATGGGATTTAAAGGTTTGAAACTTTTAGACCCACCCCTGGACCTCAGAGTCAGAGATGGGAGAGGGATGGGAGGTTAAATCTGCCAATGGCCAATGACTTCGTCAATCATGATTATGTAATGAAGCCTCCATTAAAAACCCAAACTGGAGTTTTTTGGTCTTCTTCAGTGATTTTCTACACTTGGGAAACCAGAATGCTTCCTCGTGCTACCAAGCCAGCCCCCAGGCTCCATGAGGACCAAGTTCCTTTGTCCAGGACAGTCACCGTGTGCATCTGTTCATGGCTATTCATCTGTATCCTTATCTTATCCTTTAACAAACTGAGAAACGTAAGTAAGTGTTTCCCTGAGGTCTGCGAGCCACTCTAGCAAATTAATCCAACCTAAGGAAGAAGTCACTGGAACCTCCAGTCTGTAGGCAGCTGATCAGAAGCACAGGGAGCAGCCTGGGACTTTGAGATTGGCATTTAAAGTAGGGGTGGGGTTGTGGGTAGTCTTGTGGGACTGAGCCCTTAACCTGTGGAATGTGATGCTATCTTCAGGTGGATAGAGTCAGAATTGAGGAAATTCTTGGATGCCCTGCTGGTGTCCCAGAATTTCTTGGTGTTGTATGTGGGGAAGTCTGCCCCCATGTTGAAATCGGGCTTAGGAACTCTAAAAGATTATCCCATTTAATCTTCATAAAAACCCATGTAATAGGGCACCTGGGTGGCTCAGTTGGTTAAGCAACTGCCTTTGGCTCAGGTCATGATCCTGGAGTCCCGGGATTGAGTCCCGCATCAGGCTCCCTGCTCGGCAGGGAGTCTGCTTCTCCCTCTGACCCTCCCCCCTCTCATGCTCTCTGTCTCTCATTCTCTCTCTCTCAAATAAATAAATAAAATCTTTAAAAAAAAAAAAACCCATGTAATAGGTGTTATTATCCTTTTTTACAGATAGGAAAAATAAGTTATAATGAAATTATCGGCATTAGTAATAAATAATGTTCTAAGCATTTATTATATAAGTTGTACTAAATATATTGCCTATTTTAATCTTCATAATCACTATATTGAAGTACTCTTATCATGCAGCACACTTTACAATTAAGCAAAGCGAGGCTTAGAGAGCTTAAATATCTTACCCAATGTCATATAAACACTCATCATTGATACTATCTATTGCTTTGTTTCCTTGGCAAAGTACAAACATTAGTCCCCATTAGTTCTAGCATATCTCTGAGAAATACATACCAATACCAAAGAGACACATTTCAGCAAGGTACTTTTTCATTTATGATCATCAGTAAAAGGCTGGCATAAAGAAGATCCCATGTCTTCACCCCTGCATCTCAGCCTATTAGGAGGGTGCCTCTTTTTCCTTAGTTTCCATAATGTGATGGAAACTAATTTGGGACCCTTGGAAGTTAGATGCTGGGAGTGAGGAAGAGTCTGATTGAACATGAAGTGCTTGGGGGATGGTCCTTAAGGAATATGAGTGTAGGGCAAAACCAGAACGTAGCTCTGCTGCACAAAAGAGCACAAGGGGAAGAAATCAAAATGGATTACACGCTACAAAGAAGAAAAGTCGATGAATCAAATGTGTTACATAAATTGTAGCTTGGAAAAAAGCAGTTAAAGTAATATGTAAGCTAAGAATCCTGGTGTCACAAGGCTTCCAGAAATTATCTACCTGATCATTCTCTTTTCTGACAGAATAATCCAATGTATAATCGCACAAATGAAGGTCTTGCATTTTATTCAAAGACTTTCCTGGAACTACCAACCTTTAATGTCAGTAAGCTCATTCTTAAGTCTGACTTCGAATTGCTTGCTTAAAAAGGTTTGAAGGGTGCCTGGGTGGCTCAGGCCGTTAAGCGTCTGCCTTTGGCTCAGGCTCAGATCATGACCCTGGGGTCCGGGGGATCCAGCCCTGAGTTGGGCTCCCTGCTCAGTGGGGAGTCTGCTTCTCCCTCTCCCTCTGCCCACCCCACCCCCAACCCCACTCATGCACACTCTCTCTCTTACATTTCTCTCTCAAATAAATAAATAAATAATCTAAAAGAAAGGGTTGAGAAAGAGGAGATCATTGCTCCTGTGGCTGGGAGGGTCACATGACCCAAAATAATGCCCACATCTTCATCAGGAGCTCACTGCACCGACAGCCAGTTTTCTTTCTGTGCTGCCATCTTTTTAGGGGGATTTTAAAAGCACCACTGAGACCTCTTTTTTGTTCTCTTTTACAAATCATTAGCTGGGAAAGGAACTGGTATTTTGCAATTGTAATGCATCTACGAAATGAATGTGAAATTTAAGGTTTTGTGTGTGAGTATTTAGATCCAGCTGAGTCATCATTCACAATACATTGTAAATCTCGAATAAATACAAATCGTAGCTAATATAAAAGATATGGCTAGATTGTAGGTATTATTGAATATATTATTTCAAATACCAATTTTATCTTTTATAGTTAGCGCTTCCTGTGTCCTGATTAAGTAATCTTTACTCACCTCTAAATCACAAAGGTATTCTCCTATGTGTGTTTTAAAGAAGGGTTTTTACTGTTCCACCTTTCACATTAAGGTCTGTGATACCTCTCAAGTTAATTTTTGTGTATCTTGTGAAGTAAAGATCAAGGTTCAGTTACATCCCACATGGTACCAAATTGCCCAAGCACCAGTTACATGAAAGGATCATCTTTCTCCCACTGAGCTGCAGTGGCCCCTTTGTTGCCAATCAAGTGGCCATGTATCTGAGTCTGTTCAAACTCTCTCCTTTGTTCTATCAATCTATCAGTCAATGAAAGCCTTGAGCATTAACTAGTGAATTATCCTGTCTTTCTGAAGTTGGAAGGAAGAGAAGACCTAAGTTTAATGCGGTTTAATATAGTAAATCATAAAGCCATACACTGGATGCTTCCTGAGTACCAGACATTATGCTCAGTACTTTACATTTATCATGTCATTTATACTATACAATGGTGTATGGATATGCTATATTGATGAAACAAAGGCTTGACAAGTCCTGTGTTTCTCTCTGCAATATCAGTTGAAACGGACCTAATTTATTTTTCTGCAACCTTCCTTCACATCTCTCAATCATCCAAACCAAGGCACGATGATCCTTTTTGAAGAATCGGATGTTCTTGGCTTGATGTCGACCTCAAGAAATGGAGAAGTCAATCCTGCTTAAGACGTTAGGAAAAAGGAATTCCAAAGCCTATTTGTAAAGAAGCACACAAAGAGCAGGACGAAGCAGGGAGTTCTGAGCTGAAAGTGCAGAGTGTCTGACTAATGGTCCAGAACAAGCGAAGGGCTCAGAAAGAATGACTAAGGACGTTGTCATGATGTCCTCTGCCCGGGCTATTAGGTCACCCCAGGAAAACACAGAGCTATTTGAAGATGGAAAAGAGCTTTGTGTGTGCCCCCCAGCTGCTCCCTTGCCTTCTTCCAGACTCTGGAAAAGATCAATGGTGGATGCTCACAAGTGATCCTGTTTAGGCCTTTGCTACTCAAAGCGTGAGGGTTACTCAGCAGCCCTGGCGTCATCACCTAAGTGCTTGTTGTAACATCTGGGGCTCAGCCTGAGAACCGCTCGGTTAAAATTGCATGTTTTCAAGACTCAAGGGAATTCCCATGCACATGCAATTTGAAGAACTTGATATTAATATCACCAAGGAAGGAAAATGCCAACATCACCAGGCTCCCAACCTGATCATGTCCCACAGTTCAGAATCCTGTAATAGCTCCCCAGCCCTCAGGCTAAGGCTCCAACACCTTAATGTGGCCTTAGACTCTCAGCTCCAGCCTCTTCCCCTCACTCTTCCCTCCTGCGTTCCACCCAAGCTCAATGATGGACATAAGAAAAGAGGTCCCATGGCCCAGAGGAGCCCAGCGAACGTGCATGTGGCTCGGTCAGTGCGTCAGCCCCGTACACAGCTGAATTCAAGAAGCAGAGCTCTCCCCAGGGGGGTTCTTGAGTCAGCAACTTTCAACTAATGGCATTTTTCAAGGGACCTTTGTGTTTACACTGGGCTTGACTCTCTGACAGAAGCTCCAACCCCAGAGAATGACAACAGGACTCTTGGGAGCCTTTCTTAGTTGGCCAACTGTTGTAATGCTTCATTGAAATGCTCTACTTGTCTCTCCTTCTTCAAATAGGCCTAGTGTTGCCTGTTGTACGTGATATGGATGTCAGCTGTGTTGACAAGAATGTCACACGCTCTCTCAGCAGCCAGCCTGGAGAGCTTCCTCACGCCGCAGAGGAGAAATGAAGCTTCCCCTTGTGAGGGAAGTCAACTGCTATCTGCTAAGACTGGCATTGATTTTTTTTTTTTAAGATTTTATTTATTTGACAGAGAGAGACACAGTGAGAGAGGGAACACAAGCAGGGGGAGTGCGAGGAGGAGAAGCAGGCCTCCCTCCAAGCAGGGAGCCCGATGCGGGGCTCGATCCCAGGACCCTGGGTGTCATGACCTGAGCCAAAGGCAGACGCCCAACGACTGAGCCACCCAGGCGCCCCTGGCATTGATTTTTAAATTGAATCCACATTTTCCTCTGTAAGCAGAAGAGAGAACGGGATATTATTGTCACAAATTTCTCTCTTACTTCAAGTCCATATAATTTAACTACCAATTTCTTGATAGCAGAGGCATTCGTTCACAACTAGCTAGAGAGAGATGGTTTTCCTTAAAGTTCCAGGCTATCAAAAATACACCAATCATGGCTCACAGACTCTATATTTTGCCAAAATTTATTTATTCAGCAGATATTTTTAAGAGTCTCTATTATGTTCAAAGCACTTTGATGATGAGACAGAAAAAACGGAGATATTTCCAATGGAATCCAGGAAACCACTTGGCAAGGATACTACCTTGCCACTCCAAAAACTGCATTTCATCAGTGCAACCAAAATTACTCAGTCTCTTGGGGTCTGTAACTTAAAACAACACAAATTTATTATCATGTAGTTCTGGAGGTCAGAAGTCTGAACTGGGTCTCACAGAGTTAAAATCAAGGTGTCAGCAGGGCTGTGTTTCTTCTGGAGTTTCCACGGAAGAATCTATTTCCTTGTCTGTTCCAGCTTCTAGAGATTGCCTTCATTCTTTGGCTCCTGGCCTGTTTTCATCTTCAAAGCCAGCAATGGGCTGGATCTTTGTCCCATTGCATCACTCTGACTCTCCTGCCTCCCTCATTTACTTATAAGTACCCTCGTGATTACATTGGAACATGTGAATGGTCCAGGATAATCTCATCTCAAAGTCAGTTGATCAGCAACCTTAATTCTATCTGCAACCTACATTCCCCTTTGCCATGTAACAGGACATAATTACAGGTTCTGGGGATTAGGATACGGATGTCTTTGGGGGACGATTACTCTCCCTTTTACAACTCCCTGGAGTTGATTTAATTTAATTTGACCAAACTCACTGGAGATTACTATGTAAGGAGGAATGATAATTTATTACTATTTACTATGAAAAATATAACTTTGGGGGAGTAGAGTAGGTGGGAATACCCATGGTGGCTGGTCAGCACCTTCCTTCCCTGGAGGCGAATTGATACAGAAAATCTACTTTTACATAGAAGCCAGCATGGAGAGCATGAACTTAGAGCATCAAGTCAAGCTGAATGGCCTAATGGCTGGTGAAATGAATCAAGGAGAGAGAGAGACGCTGTTGGTTGGATCCATCTCTGCTAACTTCTCTTCAGACTGGAGACCAGCCTCTGTTGGTATTCACTTTACTGGCACATTAAAAGATTGTAACTTAATGTGGCAAAATAATTTATTGAGGACTTTGCATTTTATTGTTTGTGATAATTTATTGAGAAATGCACTTGTTGCACTCTTCATGCTTTGCAGAAAAATCCGAATGAATGAGACCACTGTTCTCCCATCTCCCTGAAGAGGGTCAGAAGGCCTTTAAGTACCCCAGGGCGGAGTTAAGAGATTTTGTATTTAACTTAATTGTGATCGTGCGGTATGGCAAGCAGAAAAGCAGGAGTTGTCTGAGTGGGAAGTGGCTTCTTCAAAGAGAAGAATATATTTTTTTTAATGGGAAGGGCAAAGAAGGTCTGTGAGAGAGGGACAGACTCTCTGAAGGGGCAGCATTTGAATGTTGACTGACTGAATCCCTAAGAGCCTGGTGAAGGATCTTTATTCCCACACTTGGCATAGAGTGATGGAAATGTTCAAATTAATAGTTTTCAAAAATGAGAATCTCTGCAGTGACCTTGATGGAAGAGACCAGAAATCTTTCCTCAGATGTTACATAGGTACCTGAGCTCTTGAGAAACTCTAAGGAAAGGGTGAGGCTCTTCAGCACGTGGCAGATTTTTCTTGCTACTTTTTCAAGTAGGGATACTGAGTCAACTTAATATGATTTAGAAAAAAATTTAGAAAAATAAAGTAACTTTTTTTGGTACCTAAGTTGTAGAGAAAGATTCCTACCAGCCACACAGGAGTTAATCTAGGTGTTTTGGCCTTTCCTTATCAAACAGTCCATGTGGAAATGATGTAAGGAATTGTCTAAATTGGGCTAGAAGGCTACCAGAAAGGCTAAGAAATGTCAGGCAAGAAACACAGAAGTACCGGGTCAGCTCTGGGAAGCCAACATGAAAAATAGATGATGTGGTCAATGGCTTGAGGTATAAAGGTAGGAAAATGTGAAGAATGTTCCCAGAGCAATTGGTGGGCTATTGAGGGTCTTAGGGTAATTGAGGCACGAGTGAGAGATGAGACTGGAAATTGGGTTGGGATCACAGTAAAGAACATTTTAAATGTCGACTAAGAAACTGAATGTTGGACACTTCAAGTTTTCCCATACATGAGATAATCTTAGCCTAATATCTTTCTCTTCTATGGGATGGCATTCAAATCATACCCCCTAAGCCACACGAGCAGTTAACAAATACATGGAGCACCAGAAACATGGAAGTATGGGACCAGGCCCTCAGGAAGGAGGTTGTGGGGGAGGAAATTCAGAATTAAGTAAGGTCCTCCTGGGTCCACAATCTAGAGTGCAAGACAGAATACAAACAACTTAATATTTTTAGCTCTAACGGCAGTTTGCTGTGTACCATTGCACTCATGCGAGAACCCAAATTTTTATGTATACTACATTTTTTGTGCAAATAGACCACAGGACAGGTGCACCTTCTGACTAAACTCACTGGAGATTAATATGTTAGGAGGAATGATCATTTATTACTATTTACTATGAAAAATATAACTTTGGGGGAGTAGAGTAGGTGGGAATACCCATGGTGGCTGGTCAGCACCTTCCTTCCCTGGAGGCGAATTGATACAGAAAATCTACTTTTACATAGAAGCCAGCATGGAGAGCATGAACTTAGAGCATCAAGTCAAGCTGAATGGCCTAATGGCTGGTGAAATGAATCAAGGAGAGAGAGAGACGCTGTTGGTTGGATCCATCTCTGCTAACTTCTCTTCAGACTGGAGACCAGCCTCTGTTGGTATTCACTTTACTGGCACATTAAAAGATTGTAACTTAATGTGGCAAAATAATTTATTGAGGACTTTGCATTTTATTGTTTGTGATAATTTATTGAGAAATGCACTTGTTGCACTCTTCATGCTTTGCAGAAAAATCCGAATGAATGAGACCACTGTTCTCCCATCTCCCTGAAGAGGGTCAGAAGGCCTTTAAGTACCCCAGGGCGGAGTTAAGAGATTTTGTATTTAACTTAATTGTGATCGTGCGGTATGGCAAGCAGAAAAGCAGGAGTTGTCTGAGTGGGAAGTGGCTTCTTCAAAGAGAAGAATATATTTTTTTTAATGGGAAGGGCAAAGAAGGTCTGTGAGAGAGGGACAGACTCTCTGAAGGGGCAGCATTTGAATGTTGACTGACTGAATCCCTAAGAGCCTGGTGAAGGATCTTTATTCCCACACTTGGCATAGAGTGATGGAAATGTTCAAATTAATAGTTTTCAAAAATGAGAATCTCTGCAGTGACCTTGATGGAAGAGACCAGAAATCTTTCCTCAGATGTTACATAGGTACCTGAGCTCTTGAGAAACTCTAAGGAAAGGGTGAGGCTCTTCAGCACGTGGCAGATTTTTCTTGCTACTTTTTCAAGTAGGGATACTGAGTCAACTTAATATGATTTAGAAAAAAATTTAGAAAAATAAAGTAACTTTTTTTGGTACCTAAGTTGTAGAGAAAGATTCCTACCAGCCACACAGGAGTTAATCTAGGTGTTTTGGCCTTTCCTTATCAAACAGTCCATGTGGAAATGATGTAAGGAATTGTCTAAATTGGGCTAGAAGGCTACCAGAAAGGCTAAGAAATGTCAGGCAAGAAACACAGAAGTACCGGGTCAGCTCTGGGAAGCCAACATGAAAAATAGATGATGTGGTCAATGGCTTGAGGTATAAAGGTAGGAAAATGTGAAGAATGTTCCCAGAGCAATTGGTGGGCTATTGAGGGTCTTAGGGTAATTGAGGCACGAGTGAGAGATGAGACTGGAAATTGGGTTGGGATCACAGTAAAGAACATTTTAAATGTCGACTAAGAAACTGAATGTTGGACACTTCAAGTTTTCCCATACATGAGATAATCTTAGCCTAATATCTTTCTCTTCTATGGGATGGCATTCAAATCATACCCCCTAAGCCACACGAGCAGTTAACAAATACATGGAGCACCAGAAACATGGAAGTATGGGACCAGGCCCTCAGGAAGGAGGTTGTGGGGGAGGAAATTCAGAATTAAGTAAGGTCCTCCTGGGTCCACAATCTAGAGTGCAAGACAGAATACAAACAACTTAATATTTTTAGCTCTAACGGCAGTTTGCTGTGTACCATTGCACTCATGCGAGAACCCAAATTTTTATGTATACTACATTTTTTGTGCAAATAGACCACAGGACAGGTGCACCTTCTGACTAAACTCACTGGAGATTAATATGTTAGGAGGAATGATCATTTATTACTATTTACTATGAAAAATATAACTTTGGGGGAGTAGAGTAGGTGGGAATACCCAGGGTGGCTGGTCAGCACCTTCCTTCCCTGGAGGCGAATTGATACAGAAAATCTACTTTTACATAGAAGCCAGCATGGAGAGCATGAACTTAGAGCATCAAGTCAAGCTGAATGGCCTAATGGCTGGTGAAATGAATCAAGGAGAGAGAGGTTCTACTCGCCCAGCTAAGGGCATCTTCAAAGAGGAAAAGTGGGAACTGTGTACTGAGGAGAGGAGGTGGGAGACTAGGGACAAGGTTTACTGATTATCTGTCAGACTGAGGGCACATGCCCTTCATCTTGTCATTTCCACTGGAACAGGCTTACCCTGGGGGTCAGGGTGTGCCTGAGGCAGCGAGGTTGTGTGTCCGGTACTCCTGGTTGACTGGAAGCAAACAACATTGTCACCAGAGTCCACAGCCCTTTTGCTTGTTACAAAAGGAACAATGGGCCTGAAAGGGAATTGCTTGCCCCCACAAGAGGAAACCAAGACTTCATTACACTGCGCCCCCCCCACCCCCCCCCCCCCCCCCGGAATGTGTCCTTCAACCAGTCAATCTGGAAGGAACTGATCAGTGCTAGTGAGGTTAGTCTGCATGAGAAGTAAGTCCCCGCCTTCCTCCCAGAGGAAAGTGATCTTGCTGGAAATAATCTTTCCTTTGTTTTTGACTTCCTTGTCCCACCCCTGTTCTGCCTTTAAAAACCTCAGAGCTCCCTTCTGTTAGCGGGAGGGGCTGCTGCCTGATCGATGAATCATTGAATCAAGTCAATTTGATCTTTAAATGTACTCAGTTAAATTTTATTTGTTTGTTTTTTTCATCTGTTTTAGCTTCCTTTCTCTCTGAAAGGTAAAGAGCCTCTTGCAGGACATGGCATTTCTGAATATGCCCCCAAGCTACCTTTCACCAGCAGAAGCAAGTAGTAAAATGGCAGGATTACTCTTCCTTCTGAAGGACGAGTGCAACAACCCCCAAGCTAGGCCCTGGCGCCCCTAAAGGAAAGCAAAATGAGGCAAGACAAAGTTCAAGAGAAGAGTTTCCAGGGGCAGAAGCCATCTCTAAGCATATTGCTCTCACTTGGGCTTTTACTCCAAAGAAGTATTACATCATGATAACAGATCTTAAATACATATATGTAATATAGATACTTATTTATAATATGTATTTATAATATAGCACATATTATATTTAACTTATATAATATATTACATATGTAACATTATAATACATATATTTTCAATATATATTTACATGCATGTATATACATATGCACATACATATATACTTCATTATGGTAAAATATACATAGCATAAAATTTATTATTTCAACTATTTGTAGGTATACAATTCAGTGCCATTAAGTACATTTACAATAATGTGCAACCATCACAACTATCCATCTCCAGAACTTTCTTCTCATCCCAAACAGACACTCTACCCATAAAACACAAATTCCCCATTTCTCCTCCTCTAGGCCCTAGTAACCTCTATTCTATTTTCGGTCTCAATGAATTTGCCTATTTAGGTTCCTCATGTAAGTGAGGAACATACAAATTTGTCGTCTTGTGGATAACGGATGTTTCCAGCAGACAGAAAGGAGGAAAAGAACGAGGAACAAGCCAAAGGCAGCTTCCCTGGGTTCTTTCACTCCCTGTCGCATGTGTTGACTTCTCTGCCATTGCAGGATCAGGATCATCCCTCCTTCCCTGAATGTCCGTCATGATGTCAACGGGCTCCTTTTCGTAGCTGATTATGCCTTTCATCTCATTTCCTTCCTGTTTTGCACAGAGACTGAGTTCTCCTTTGCTGACTTCATTTGCTGAGCTCAAAAACAGGGTCGGATCCCTGCTCATGGCACAAATCACTTCTTGTGAAGTCTGGCTGGGTTGGGGCAGGCAGCTGCCAGGCCCCTAGTGTCCTGTGAGGCTGTCTTGGCCACAGTGGAACCTGTGTGTGACCAGTGGGTGCTGCGCACGAGCCTGACCAGCTGAAGTGGTGAGTTCCTGCTGCTCGCTGCCCTTGGGCCCTGGGGCATGGAGGGGACTGTGACCTGGAAGATGACCTTCCCTGTGAAAAAGAAAAGCAGCCTCTGCTTTTCCCCAAGTGGTTTTTGGCTGGTGATTATTAGTGACTTTCTCAGAATTGAACAATTGGTTAGGCAGTCTTAGAAAACCCATCCTCAGCATTTAGTACTTGGGAAATTCTACTTCCAGAATTCTAATCCCAGAGGGGACAGTAGGTTTCCAGTGAATATTTCTTATTTGAAAAAAATCTGTCCTTGAACTTTCTTTCTGAGTTGTAGAGATACTCTTCCAGAATGTGGGCCTCCTTTATCTGTGATTGGTGAATGTGTATGTTCAAGTTTATAGGATGTCCACATAACAGGGCATAGGCCAGCCTATTTACCTATTGGTAAAGATGATTTCAAAGTGACTTCAAAGGGAACCGACCAAATCTTACCATCTTGGTCTAAAACCTCCTAGTGCCTTTACAAGAACGCTTTTCTTATCTTGGACTTGTCCAGGCTACCACCTAGTACAGTTTGTTTTTGTATTTTGAGGGTTTTTTTGACTAGCAGACTGACTGATTTACTTTGCGTGATATTCTTTCTCTCTACTTCCTCTTGATTCTTCTCTTTTAAATATTCCTGGGAAAGGCTCTTGCTTTGCCCCTCAAGTTCATTATTTTTCTGTGTCTTGCTAGTAGCATGGTGGAAAATGGACATAAGGTTTGGTGTTAGAGACACTGGTCTTTAAAGCCTGACTGTACTTTACTGGCTCTGTGACCTTGGGCAAGTAACTTAACCTCTTTTTTTTTTTTTAAAGATTTTATTTATTTATTTGAGAGAGAGAATGAGAGACAGAGAGCATGAGAGGGGGGAGGGTCAGAGGGAGAAGCAGACTCCCTGCTGAGCAGGGAGCCCGATGCGGGACTCGATCCCGGGACTCCAGGATCATGACCTGAGCCGAAGGCAGTCGCTTAACCAACTGAGCCACCCAGGCGCCCGTAACTTAACCTCTTTAAGACACAGATTTCTCCTTTGTGAAATGGAAGCAGATGATTTGTTATTCTCAGGAATGTTGATGGATAGCTCAAAATAATGTGGAAAAGTACCTGGTACATAGGAGAGCAGCACACATTTACAACCTTCCCCTCCCTCCCTCCCTTCCTTCCTTTCTGTTTAAGGTAAGCCCTTCCCAGTCTGCCTTCAGCCTATCTGAATTCCTGAGACAGAACCCCAAAAGTCCAGAGTCCTTTCAGGTCTAAGCGGCTCTAGGCTCCACACAGACTGTGTTCAACAAAAGTGGGGTGATTGACAGCTAGTATAACAACCGGCTTTGATCCTGGATCCCACTGTCTTCTGAGGGAGCAGCGACTTCCTGGAGCCGCCCCTTAGCCACTCCACTCTAGGCTGTGCCAGGGAGAGGGTGGTCGGAGGGGGTGTTCCAGAGAGACATCCAGCACATAAAGGCCAACATACCTGTGACCTGGTTCCACAACCTGGAAGTGACACAAGACAAAGCCAAGGAACCACGGGGGGGTGCGATGCGGTTGGTTTTACCCTGCACAAGGGATTCTTTTAAGTAATCCCAGACAGGCTCACCTGCCTGTTGTTACGGGGACAGCTAACTCTGAGATTCTTTCCCCACTCCGCTGCTGGAGTGCGTGGAAGCTCCCTAGGGGCGAAGGGACATCGTGCACTCTGCCCTAGTAAACGAAGTCAGGGCTTTAGGTTTCTAGTTATGAAGACGTTCTGTTTTGGTTGGCAGCTTCTCCCCAGCACCCACCTAGATCTGGATGCCACCTGCAGCATAGCTGTGACTGAACTGCAAACCCTCGCTTCTAGAGTACCAGGTGACGATTACGTGGGACGGAATCCAGGGAAGTCCTCGGAGCCGGGCTCCGCGTGGAGCAGCCAGCTGAGGTCACGCTCCGGATAAGTTTTAGGTCCCCGCTGGGCGTGCAGATTTCTACGCAGACTAATCCCAATTACTCAGGAGGACCGTTCCCCATTTCAGGCAGTTGCATGGATGCAAATACCGCCGCTTGGGGCGTCTGGGGCCGGGAATTCGTTGTCCTCCAGGTCTGCGTTTTTCTCCGGGTTTCAACCCCTGACAGCGCGCTTGCGTCTGGGCCCCCAGCGAGGGCAGGGGGTGATTTCGGGAAGGAACCCGGGGAGAGCTGAGCACGGCTGCTCCCGGCTGTCCCAGCCCACGTCACCCAGGGCTCGGAGGTGGGGGCCTGGGGCACGGCCGCCTAGGGTGGAGGAGCGCGGGCGCCCAAGCTCGTGCCGGCTCACGTCCTCCGCATCTCCCAGCAGGCAGCCGGCTCGGGGGCTGCGCTTCGCTTCCCCGGGGGCCTTCTCGGATTGCGGCGCTGGCCCGGGATTCCGACGGGGCGGGGGGGGGGGGGGAGGTGGTGGTGGCGTGGCAGCGTCAGGGCGCCGCTTCCCCCTCCGCGCTCCCCCTTTCCGCCGCGGTGGCGCGCGCTGACCTGGCACCGCCGCCGTGAGCCGCGCGGATCCACGCGAGCCGGGAGCCGACGCGGTGCGCTCACCTGGCGAGGCGAGGTGAGGCGGCCCGGGCTGGGGGCGCGACGGGAGCCCGAGGTGGGGGCACGCCGGCAGGGGGAGGCTGTCGGAGCGGTGGGGGTGCGAGGGGTGCCCGAGGTAGGGGCTCGCCGGCGGGGCGAGGCTGCTGGAGAGGTGAGGCGGTGCGAGGGGCGCCGGGGAGGCTTGCGCGAGCCCGGGGCCGTGCCGGGGCTGGGCAGTGCCGAGGCCCCTGGGTGAACGTAGGAAGGGGCTCCTCTGCGGGGGTGGAGGATTTTTATGGGACTTGCAAAAGGGAGGGCCCCTGTGCTCCGCTTGGATGCGGAAGGCTCAGGAGCGGGACCTCCGGGCACTTTATCGCTTGGCGACTCTCAGGGAGCACAAAGCCTGCGCCCTGCGTGGACCCAGGCGCTGTGTTCCGGACGCGATGGCTTTTCTCGGTTCCCCAAAAGCGCGCCCACAGATGGCGAAGGCCCGCGGAGCATCTCCTCCCCAACACACCCGAACCTTGGATATCTGCTGGCAAAAGCCAAACTTTTTGCTACTTCACCGAGCTAGGTTAGAGCGTGAGAGCGCGGCATATCGGGTGGTCGAGCGCCCGTTGTGAAGTCCACCTGCTGAGATTGCAGCGGGGAAAGCGGAATTGCTGCATTTCACCCCCACCCCCTCCAGCCTGCCTGTCGCCGCGCGGTGAGGTTTGCCACCCCCCCTCCTGCGACTACTGATGCTGTCAGCTTGGAGAATGTGGAAAACCTTCGGAAGAGGGGTTATTCAGCCCTAAATGGGAATTAAGACTAACAAGAAGGGGTATATTCCATAACTGTGCTTACGGTATGATTACAGTGGAACTTGGAAGGATCTTTGAATTGAAGATGTGGTGGGAAAGCTCGAAGGGCTGAGGGTCGGCAAATTTGGGTTTCGTAGACTCTGTCCTAAGGCCGAATAGCAGTGAGGTTTTGGCAAGTCAAGAAACCTCGTTGAACCTCAGTATGCCTGTGTGAGAAGTGGGGGGATAATCCCTGGCCCACCTCCCACTGGATGGTTTGGAAGGAGGGAGGGTAGTGTTTTGAAAAGTATGAAGTGTGGTTTCTATAAATTAAGATTATCACCACACTGCTGCTCACACCTCCCTCCTGGCCACCAGCAGAACCTCCTTTGGAGCAGAGTTAAGGCAGCACCATCCAGGTAGTGTGGGCATTTTCCTGCTTCCCTGTCCAAAATGTCACGATGTGTCTGTTTCTCGATGTGTTGCTGCAATTCCTCTTCCCAGCGCTACTACCTGACACGGCGCATCAGTGTGCCATCAGGGGGTCAGGGGACAGGAACTTTGCCTTCCCCATCTTCTTTAGGGCCTGAGGGAGATGCTAAGAAAGTTGAGGAAAATTGGTAGTGGCCAGTGGCGGGGGGGGGGGGGGGGGGGGGGGGGGG